>NC_053027.1:24281352-24581352 GCF_003073215.2 Triticum urartu | reverse complement strand
TGCTATCACTTGGGTTCATACGTTGATGACCGACACGTTCATTGCTGGGTTACGTATGCCTGTCCCTGTAAGTTTGTGCCACCTTGGGTTCACGACTAGTCATGTCGGCCCGGGTTCTTTGTGCTAGCGACACAATCATATACGTGAGGCAAAAGGCGCAAACGGTCCCAGCCTAAGTAACGTTGCAGCAGTGGGAATATCGTGCGTGAGGCCGCAAAGTGATATGATGTGTTACATGCTAGATCGGTGTGACTTAGGATCGGGGTCCTGACACTAAATTAATAAGAATATATGAAAAAGATGGAGTAGTGACACAATAGTAAAAAAATCTTACCATGATATTTGCATGAATGTTAGCATCGCTCAACTCATGGACTAGTGGCACGCATCCACTATAATTTCGGCCAGCTCCATAAATGTTCGTCAAAGCCATGACATCATTAACAAAGGAGGCAAGAGAATTTTTCTCCTCCCAAGTTAGCTCCATAGCTATAGTAGGTCTCGTCTACTATTTTCCGTATATCTCTCGAAGAAAGGAAATAAGCTGTCAATTATAAATAAACAAGTTTAGTAGGGGTGAATAACAACTATTTTTAAATAATCAATATAAATTATTTAACAAATTTGTTTAGCAAAATCAAATGGAGGTAGAATTGGAATCATGTCCAGATCCACCCAAATGTATTTATCATGTTCAGGATAATCTTGAGGAATGCCGATACCGATTGTTATTCTCATACCCTCCTCAAATCCGTAGGCCATGCATTGTCCTCTCCAATTTGCACAACCAAAATGTGTGTGACCTACTTTATTTAAGACCTTAACCTAAAAATGAAACCATGTTTCATCTTAAGGTGAGCTTTCTTCGTATCCACCTTTTCCATCTCATCGAAAGAGAGCTTCTCTAGGACATAATGTCTTGCATAGTGATGGATGTACTAGTCCAATTATAAAAACAAAAACTACACGTTAAAGCAAAATCTTAAGACATATGCTCAATTAAAAAGAAATATGTGTCGCCGAAGTTATATACCGTAAAATATTCGAAGCCGCCTTCACCGTGAGGGAGAAGCACCTATAGTTTTCAAAGTGAGGTCTGTCGTACATACGCCTGTCGTCAGTACAGTCATCGCACTCAGGGATCATATCGTCATCATCCATTTGTTGTGTTCATAATTTAAGGATTAAAAGGGTGGAGATCTCAACACATAGATTACTATTCAACACGGGTTGACTTCCTTTCTGTCGAGTCTCCCTTGAAAAACTCTCATCTTCCATATTTTCATGCGATGGCATTTATTGTCATCCATTTCTCGTATTAGTGTCCAAATGGGATTTGCTTCCCTATTTTCACGCGATGGCATTGAAAATCTTAAAGGTGTCCTTCCGCCGCACATAATTGTGGTTGTACTTTCCATCATGTAGATACGAACGTGATAGTCCTCTAAAAAAGATACCTCTATGTGACAGACTTTATTTATGGGAAAAAGTCCAAAATAAACCTTGAAGTTATAGACGAAAGCTAAATCAAACCCTGAACTTTAAATCCCAAAAATTGGCACTCTGAACTTGTAATCCCAGTCTATTTTGGACCCTAGACCTGTTTGGCATGCTGGAAAGACTACTATCCCAGCCGGGATTCCAGCTACTCTCACGGACTAGAATTTGGGCCGGCTCACTATAACACAACAAGAATTCGTGAGGTTTAAAAAATGTTCGCACATTTCTAAAATTGTTCAAAAGTTAAAAATGTTTCTGTTTTCTATTTTTCGCACAAATTTAATTTGTTTTGCGTTGTTAAAAACTGTTTGGAATTTCGTGTTTCGCACAAAATCAACTCTATTAGCATTTTAAAAAACTGTTCGCGATTTCAAAAAAATCACATTTATCACAAAATGTTCAGAATTCCAACAGTTTTTCACATGCTATGAAAAATATTTCGTATTTTCAAAACCGGATCACATTTTTTAATACTATTTTTGGATTTTCGTAAATTATTTCATCAATAATGTATTTAAAAAATGTTTCAGATTGTTGGCAGTGGACTCGACTGGGCCAGCCCACCAGACATGAAGCAAGTTTATTTCCTTAACACGCGACGTAAAAAATTCTTTCTTTCTTTTTATTAACGGGCGACGCAATAATTCCAAAACAAAAAAAACATGTTGTGGAGTCGAACTTGGCACCTGGTAGCCACTATACCAGATGACTATGAGTAACATGGCAGAGGCCCGAAATATTTAATCAGAAACCAAAGCGCCGAACATTGTAAAGATTTTTTAGGGGCAAACAATTATTGAAAACGTATTTATTTATGAAATCTTTGAACATTTTATGAAGTGCGAGAACTTTTTGAAAATTTCAAATACTTTTAAAAAACCAACAACTTTGAAAAAGTGAACACCTTTATAAACATTTTTTGAAACCTGAACCAAATTTTAAAGTGCAAACGCTTTTTGAAACATAAATTTTTTCTGCAACCTGAACAAAATATTAAAGTGCAGACACCTTTTGATACATAAACATTTTCTGAAACCTGAAAATATTTTGTGACATCTAAAAAATATCACAAGTTTTAAAAAATGCACGGGCCAATCCAAATGTTTATACATTGTATAATAATATTTGTGTGATTCAAACAAAACGTTTTATACATTAAAAAATGTAAAATTTCAATAATGATCACGAGTTCCAAAAAATGTGTTTGTGACATTTTTAAAAGAATGTGTTTACAATGTAAAAAAATGTTTGCGTGATGTAAAAAAATGTGTCAAAACCTTAACAGAATATATGTGGCATGTCCTTGAAAAAAGTGTATGCAAATTTAATAATGTTGAACCACGTAAAAGAGTGTTGTGTAGTTTATAAAATGTTTATCATCATTAAGAAAATGTAAAACATGTAGTTGAAAAAATATTACCATGTATTCAAAAAGTTTTGAAAACATGTAATTTATAAATGTACATAATATATTTGAAAATATCAAAAGTTTATCAAAAAATATTTAATGTGTGCGTTAGAAATGTACATTGGGTACTGAGAAAAATTAGACATGTATAAAAGTGAAAAAAAGAAATGAAAACGCAAAAGGATTTGGCAGCAACCAGTGGCAGCAAAATTTCAGGGGCGAAATTTCGTAATGGTTGAAACCAATGGAATGACAGGGGCGGACGAGGATTTGGCAGCAACCAGTGGCAGCGAAATTTCAACCCTCCGCCCGGCGAGTTTGTCGAGGGTGCCACATGACCTCATTATCGTCAGTGGGGTGGTCGGGGAGGGGACGGACGGAACCCTCCTTCGCGTCGCTCATATGCTCCCAAGGTTTACCCTAAGCAGCCGATAATCAAACCGGCAAAGACTGACGATGGGGCGGCCGCGGCGAAGGAGACCGTGGCTTCTGCTTCCACGGCTTCTCTGCCAAATGCTGCGATGGCGGCGGTGTCTATGCCGGCCACGACACCCACCGATGACAGAAATGGGATGAGCGACAAAGGTGGTGACAAAGCTGAAAACATGAGGGCTAATAAGGTGGCACGCAAGAAAGAAAAGATGACTTGTTAACGATGTGGGCTCCTAGGTCACTTTGTGATTGACTGTACAGAGGTGCTATGTGACATCTGCTTGAAGCCGGGACACTCATCTGACGATTGTCCGCTTCTAGTACCCACACCTGTCGTGAATATTTATGGTGTCTGCAACAATCAGCTTATGTTCTTTAGGACTTCTCGTACGATCTCGGTGACCCCCACATTGGAGAGCTCGAGATTTGGTCTGGTGAGGGTGACTAAAGGGACTTTGATAGTGGAATAGGTGTGTCAGCAGCTCAGACGGCTGGTGTATGAGTCCTTTCACTGGTCTCCTGTCAGGGTGGAGGATAAAGTCTACAGGGTTGAGTTTCCTAGGAGATAGGATCTCAATCATTTGCTTAAGTGTGGACTCAGTAGGGTGCCTGGGAGCACGTGTATCCTCGAGTTTGACGAGTGTGCAAAACCTAAGCCGACAGGAACACTGCTGGAGAAGGTTTGGGTCAGACTCACTGGTGTTCCGGAGACTTTGCTTAATGAATTTCTTATTGTTTCCAGGCTCGGGTCTTTGTTCGGTAAAACAGAGAAGGTTGATATGCCATATACCCGTATGCATGGAGTTGCTAGGATACTAGTTGGTGTGGTGAAGGCGGAATATGTTCCGGATTTTGTGCCATGGTCATATGATGGCGTGAGCTATGATTTGGATGTTGAGGTTGAGGAGACTCCTCTTGCAGATAGTAACATTGGGGACATGGATGTTGATACAACCAAGGATGGTGACGGAGACGGGAATGGTTACCAGGGAATGGACGGAAATCCCAAGGACCTATATAGGGAGAAGGCATCGACTAGTAAATCCTCGCAGTCGACTGAGTCGGGGACACACAAGGGGTCGGCCTCCTTGTCCACTCCAGCGGCCTCTCTAAGGTTTGGTTCTTTCCAGGCGGCATCCGCGCCTAGTCGCTTGTGGAGCGATCGCGTGGAGATGGAGGATTCTGATGCTGGATTTCCTTTGGAGGTGGTTCAGGATCATCACAGACAGATGGTGGTTGAGGATGTACCGCAGCTGTCATCGTAGGAGAGGCGAGTCACTCCTGAGATGATAGACACCCCTCCTTCTCAGCTGGAGGGCGCCCGGTTCCCTGCGACTCCCCAGTCGCCTCTTGCGACTGGCTCGACACAGGTGGTGTCCACGCTGGTCAGTGATGCGGATCAGATTGGTACTGGTTCTGACGCCCTGGCTGATGCTTCACCGACGGTCCAGCCCAGGGTGTCGCCCATCGCTTGTGACTCATTCGGGCATACGGCAGGCGGCCATAGCCCGGCAGGAGTCACTTTGGAGGACGTGATCGCTTTTGGAGGTATTCCGGACCCTTTGTCTGGTGGCAAGCGCTTTAGCCACCGGATACAGGACCAGCCAGACGCGGATGACATACAGATGGGGCGGGCCATGAGGGCCGCCAAGCTTCGAGACATCGAAGTTCATACAGGTATGTCAGTTAATACCAGTTATTCAATTCTTCACTTTTCGAAAGACGATAATATTGATAAAGCCAACAACTTAGGGATTTCTCTTGGTAGTAATGAGAAAGAAACCACAAAATCAATTAATGACTTACTAGACCTAGAGACTGATAGAGGTGTGGATTTAATACGACATCTAGCAGCGGTAAAACCTATGAATGAGGCAGATATCAATGATCTGGGAGTAAATGGGCTTCAAAGTCTCTGTGAGGATTTAGTCCCCACGGAGGGCTTGGACGCCGAGGAGGAGGATATGGTTACAGAGGGGTATGTGGCCTCTTTGTAGCCAAAGGCCACTTTTGTCACCGATGTTCAACATGTTGAGGACATGAAGGATAAACCAAAAAAAACCTGGACAAGGAAGGCTTATCCTACATCGGCGATACGTCTGAGTGTGAGAGTCAAACAAAAGAAAAAATTCCATGATGAAATATGAAAGGGATATTCTGGAATAGCAGAGGTCTAGCAGACTTGGCTAAAAGGAGATTCCTTAGCGATACATCAGTAGAACAAAAATTAGATTTTATGGCTTTGATGGAGACGGGTAGAGATAATTTCACTCCTTAGTTTCTCAACACCTTTTCGGGGGGCGGGGGGGGGTGAATTTGACTGGCACTGTCTACCTCCAAGGGGGAAATCCGGAGGGATACTACTTGGGGTGAAGTGCGGAACTTTAGAAGTGCTAAATGTGCTCCATGGTGATTTTGCTCTCAAATTTCGTGTAAGGTCGAAAATTGACAGTTTTCGATGGGCTTTGGTGTCCGTATACAGTGCGGCACAACCAGAGCTTAAACCTGAATTCCTCGCGGATCTACTTCGAATCTGTGGGGATGAAAGGTTGCCCATTTTGGTTGGGGGAGAATTTAATATCATTAGAAGACAAGAGGAAAAATAATGACAACTTTGATGAGAGATGGTCATTCATGTTTAATATGGTAATTGAAAGCCTTGATTGGAGGGATATTGACCTCACTGGTAGGCAATTCACATGGGCCAATTCTTTGCATGTTCCTACTTACGAGAAATTGGACAAAGTTCTCTCTAGTGTCGAGTGGGAACAAAAATATCCACTGGTTATGGTTCAGGCCTTACAGAGGGCCATCTCTGACCACACCCCACTATTGGTTGATTCCGGGGAAGCGACCCATGTGGGAAACAAAAATACTTTCTTTTTCGAACTGGGATGGTTTGAGAGGGGAGGATTCATGGAGCTCATTGCGACTGAATGGTCCAGAGACATGGGAGGGTCTTCTAGTGTGGAGAGATGGCAAAACAAAATTAGACATGTCCGCCAGTTTTTGAGAGGCTGGGCCAAACATCAAAGTGGTTTATATAAAGTGGAAAAGGAAAGATTGATAAGAATTATTAATGAACTTGATGTGAAAGCAGAATCGATCTTTCTTAATACTTCTGAGAGAGATATTAAGAATGAGGGCGAGAAGAAGGTGCAAACCCTCATGAGAGAAGAGGAGATGAAATGGGCGCTTAGAGCAAAAGTGTCTAAAATCGTCCAAGGGGGTGATAATACACAATTCTTTCACATGATTGCTAATGGGAAGCATAGGAAGAAAAAGATAATGCAACTAGAACAAGACGAGGGTACAATTGTAGGACAAGAGAATCTAAAACTATACATTTCTGAATATTACAAGAAACTTTTCGGAGCACCCAAAGAAAGTTGTGTCTCTCTTGATGAGAATGTGACCGGGGACATACCACAACTCAATTTAGAAGAGAATGAGGTGTTGTCTGCCCCGTTCACTGAGAAAGAGGTGTTCGATGCCATAACACAAATGAAACATAATAAAGCGCCCGGGCCAGACAGGTTCCCAGCCGAATTCTATCAAAGATGTTGGCATATCATAAAGAGTGATCTCATGCCTATGTTCCATGATTTATTTGAAGGCCACCTAAATTTGTTCCACCTCAATTTTGGAACAATAACGTTGTTGCCAAAGAAGGTGGAAGCCATTCGCATTGAGCAGTTTAGACCAATTTGTCTTCTCAATGTAAGCTTTAAGATCTTTACAAAGGTTGGCACGAATAGGTTGACGCAGGTTGCACATTCGGTTATGCAACCCACTCAAACTGCTTTCATGCCAGGACGACAAATCCTAGAAGGGGTGATAGTCCTACATGAAACGTTACACGAAATCCACTCGAAGAAACTCGATGGGGTTGTATTCAAAGTGGATTTTGGAAAAGCGTATGATAAGGTCAAATGGCCCTCCCTACAGCAAGCCTTACGTATGAAGGGATTCAATGAAACCTAGAGGTCTCAAGTTGATTCATTCATACAGAAAGGCAGTGTCGGATAAAGGTCAATGATGGCACCGGTCATTATTTCCAGACTCGTAAGGGACTAAGACAGGGAGACTCCATGTCTCCTGTGCTGTTTAATATCGTAGCAGATATGTTGGCAATACTTATTAGTCGGGCCAAAGAGAGTGGCCAAGTAGGAGGTCTCGTTCCCCATCTTGTAGAGGGGGGGGGCGTCTCCGTCTTACAATATGCAGATGATACTATTATTTTCATGGAACACAATCTTGCAAAAGCTAGGAATATGAAGCTTATTTTATGCCTTTTCGAGCAATTGTCTGGGCTCAAAATCAATTTCAATAAAAGCGAACTGTTCTTCTTTGGGAGAGCTAAAGAAGAATAGGGTAATTACAGAAGCTTATTCAGTTGTGAAATGGGATCCCTGCCCTTTAGTTATCTAGGGATCCCAATTCACCATAGACGGTTAACGAACAAAGAATGGAAATGTATAAAAGATAGATTTGAAAAAAATGAGCTGCTGGAAGGGCAAGCTCATGTCTTACGGAGGAAGGCTGGTGTTGATTAACTCGGTTTTGACGAGTTTGCCAATGTTCCTCCTATCTTTCTTTGAAGTACCGGTAGGGGTACGGAAAAGATTGGACTTTTACAGATCCCGTTTCTTCTGGCAAAGCGACGAGGCCAAGAAGAAATATAGACTGGCTAGATGGGATATTATGTGTAGACCCAAAGACCAGGGCAGGTTAGGGATCGAGAATTTAGCGGTAAAGAATAGATGTTTGCTTAGCAAACGGTTATACAGATTATCGATGGAGACCGAAGGCATGTGGGTACAAATCTTGCAGAATAAATACCTGCATACTAAGACTTTGGCCCAGGTGAATGCAAGACCAACAGACTCACCCTTTTGAAAAGGGTTAATGAAGACAAAAGTAACTTTCTTCCAGCGGGTGAAGTTCTTAATTGGTAGTGGTACTTCTACTAGGTTCCGGGAGGACACTTGGTTAGGGGAGACGCCCCTGGCCTTACAATACCCCTCTATATATAATATTGTGCAATGTAAGGAAGATTATGTCGCCACAGTATTAAATTCAGTACCACTTAATATCCAATTTAGGAGATCTCTTGTAGGGGAACATTGGAATGCTTGGCTACACCTAGTACGTAGGTTGATGGATGTTCAACTTTCAGATCAGGCGGATACAATTAGTTGGAAATTAACCACGAATGGAGTATTCTCTGTCAAATCCATGTATTTGGACATAACTGATTCTGGGCCATTGTCGAGATCTTTGCACATATGGAAAATTAAAGTTCCACTCCGCATCAAGATCTTTATGTGGTTTGTCCACAAAGGAGTCATCTTGACCAAAGATAATCTGATGAAAAGGAATTGGGTCGGTCAATCTAGATGTTGTGTGATCAAAATGAGACAATTAAACACCTCTTTCTCGAATGTCCACTTGCAAAACTGTTATGGCGATCCATCCATATAGCTTTTAACGTTAATCCTCCAATGAGTATAAACACATTATTTGGGACGTGACTTAATGGAGTAGACATGCACACAGCTAAACATATTCGGATAGGGATATGTACATTATTATGGGCTATATGGAACACTCGAAATGATATGATTTTTAATGGGACAAAATTCACTAATTTTTTGCAGGTTATCTACAGAGCTACAGCCTGGATCCGTATGTGGTCGTTACTCACTCATGCGGACTACAGGGAGCTTATGGTTATTGGGTGTAGCCGATGGGAGACGGTTGCACGGGCTATCTTCAGCCGATTTGGATGGCGAGCTAATAATAGGCTAGGTGTGTAGGCATCGTAGCCTGTTTTTTATAGTCGGATGTGGCGCTTTCTCGCCGGGTGTGGCGTTTTACAGTTATGTTTATCTTTCTTGCTCAGATTTTGAGATTCCGTGGAACTTAAGACCTTGTTTTGATCTTAATAATATGACTGCATGCATCAATTGATGCAGAGGCCGGAGGTAAGCCTCATTTTCAAAAAAAAAAACCTAGTCACTGAACAAAGCACTAAGTATAAGGTTGGGACAAGTGTAAACTTTGAACATCCAGTAAGTCAAGTGTGTCCCTAAAAAAAGTAAGTCGAGTGTGGCAGCTTTGTTGTAGTAATTATGATCCTACAAATCAGAGGAGTTGTCACTTGCAACAACAAAAAACAGAGTAGTTACATTCTCAAAAAGAAGAGGAAAACAGAGGAGCTACAAATCAGTAACCGAAACACAATGGTGTCAACTGAACGAAAAGTTGCAAATTCATCTTGCGCTTCATGGTTCCTGTATCCATCAACTAAAACTCCTTCAGTTGTAATTTGACAGTGAACAAGACCAGTAGGAGGCTTAAACAAGATAAACCAAAGTGCAAATATGATTAGGACCTGTAACTATTTGCTCAACAGTTAAACTAATCCTTGAGTAAATTTTGTTTTACTAGCATGCTCTGTGTTTTTAGATCAAATTGTTCGTCTGCAAGAAAATTGAACATTGTCATCCCTGATATGCACACTGAATAACTCCTTCAAGCCAAATTTATTTTCCATGAACACTTTGTGAGATGACTAAAGCCATGCCAAGCGCTGAACATTATCCTCTGTAAAAGGCAGAAATACCATGTAACGGAACAAAGCTTCTGTCTGGGACCTGAGAGTTCTCTAGCTTATTTTATCATAATTATTTTTCTCTGAGAATTTCGATTTGCCTCTTTTGTACAGGTCCCAATTACTTCTCATGTCACTTTGGTGAGTTTTCCACTGTCATGCTCGCTTATATCTAATTCAAAAGATGGACAAATTCGAGATTTTACACAACATATGTCCAAATTCAAGTGAAGTGGTCAAACCTGATGTTCTCTGAACCCCGCCGGTGAGAAGAGCATTCTTGAATTAGTTAAGTGTATTCATAATTTTCCCTTACAAGAGCATTTGCAGTGCATACTTTCCAAAAATCAACAAAATATTATTTGTGGTTATAGTTATACCAAGAAATGCACTGCCATCACGCGACATTATCCCAGCAGATTCGGAACGAACGTTGGGACATGTGTAAACAATAGCCATGTTTGTTATTGTTCCACTTTGCAAACGTTGCTTTGTCCTTGTTTGTTGTTGCTTAAACCGTGGAAAGGCACCACAAAGAGTCAACAGTTCTTCAACAATTACATCACCTTTTGTTGGAATAAATGGCCACAACAACCGTCATGTGAAGTTTGGTGAAGGAATGATGTCTGGCACAGATACCATCTTCATTTGGCAACCTTCTATAGAGAACTACCTCACCTGTGTAGCAGAAACAGAGTTGGCTGCTAGAGGGAGAATGCATGACCAAGTGTGCGAGGAGAGCAAAAATGGTGAGAATGATGAGTGTATAGTGCAATTTCCCGGGGAATGAGAAGCATTGGGAATTTGATTGAAACGGCTGTGAAGCAAGTATCTCTGGAGTCCTCCTCTAGTCCTCGAGAGTTGCAGTCTGCATGTAGCCGACTCTACACTTCTGAGTTGGTGCAATTTAGTCCAGATAATGTCGTTTTAGTTGACTCACCAGAGTGATATGGTTGAATTGAGAAAGCTATCAGGGGCGTGTACAAGTCTGAAATATAGCCATGCTAGCTAGCCCATGCTAGCTAGGCACTGAACAAAGCACTGAGTATAATGTATAACGTTGGGACGAGTGTAAACTTTGAACATCTTGTAGGTCAAGTGTGTCAGCTTTATTATCGTAATAATGATCCTACTAACCAGAGGAGTTACATTCTCACAAAGAAGGGGAAAACAGAGGAGCTAGAAATCAGTAACAAAAACACAAAGATGTCAACTAAACGAAAAGTTGCAAATCCATCTCACGCTTGACGCTTCCTGGTTCCTGTATCCATCAACTCAAACTCCTTCAATTGTAATTTGACAGTGAACAAGGTCAGTAGGAGCTAAAACAAGACAAACCAAAGTGCAAATAGTCCTTGAGTAAAATTTGTTTTCTTAGCATGCTTTCTGTTTTTAGATCAAATTTTTCGTTTGCAAGAAAATTGAACTGTTGGTCTGCAAGAAATTTAAAACTGATGATTCGTAAGAAACTGAGCCAAGGAGTCACCTTCGGCCGGCGGACATTCACAGATAGTCTTAGAGCTCAAGCAAGAAAAGATGAGCAAGTATGTACTCCCTCTGTAAACTAATATAAGAGCGTTTAGATCACTAAAATAGTGATCTAAACACTCTTATATTAGTTTACGGAGGGAGTAGCACCTAGTGTACAGATGCCCTTATATGACACTGATATAATTCCATTGTTTTTTTTTAATTTGCCTTCTCATGTATCTGTGGGTTATATAGATTTGTAGAACATTGCAAGCTGGTTGGTTGGCTCCAGATCGGGCAGGTAGTGGTGTTTGGGGTACAGGAGAAATCCCTGCCGGTTCATCCGGCACCGACGCGGTGTCGCCTGCAGGTGCCGCCATCCTGCCAGGTCCTATAGCCTAAGTTTTGTTCTGGTGCAGAGGATGGCACTGTTCCATTTTCCAGTGACAAAACTGACTTCTCTCATTCCCAGGTGCGAAACAGAAGCCACGCGTATAATGATAAATCTGAACCTTTCAGGTCAGCTTTATAAAAGTAGACAGTTAGAACACGATTGCACCACCTGAAAAAATAAAAACGAGATTTGGTGTGTGTATATAGTAGCTAGGGCAGCAAGGCAGATTCATTTAAGACACTGATCTGCACTGTGCTGATCACACACTTCTGCCTCTTAAAATTCAAAATAGAACAGATATTGCAGGTTTTCAGAAAGGTGCATCCGCCAGAGAGCATCGCGGTGCACACTTTCAGAAATCAAAAGATATCATTTGCAGTTACAGTTATATCAAGAAACACAATGCCATCTTGCTCATAAATGCACGATGTGGCTCCTTTCTTTTTCCCGATCTTCTGTCCATTGAGGGCCTCAAAAGGTTAGATATTGTTGAATTAAAGCCTAATGCATCATTCCCAGACCAAAAAAAAATCTATATAAGCACGATACAGACACCGACCAACAATACTTACCAAAAACGTGAGTGCAAACGTTTTTTTAGCAAAAGATCCTAATTCTGCTCAACATAGGAAGCCATATTGCATTCACATTCCTAAATTTAATTTAAGTAAACCAACTTATCAGAAGCACTAATCTCATGAAATCAACATCGCATTCTGCTTAATATCGTCAGTGTAGGCAAATATGAAGTTTCACATAAATTCATAAGATAAAAGCAACAACTATTAAGTCAACCTTTTTTCATTCCGAGTTAACATAAATCTTTGCAGCCTATAGAGTTGCCGAATTAACATAATATTATTGGAGATAAGGACATAGTACAGAGCTATGGATATATTGAGTTGAATTTCTTGCACCCTACAGAGTTGCGGAATTGCTTTCCATTTATCATTGCAATCTTCATTCATCTCATAAAGGAGTATATCATCTAGCTTCAGGAATGCTAAGAAAAGAAGATGCAAGCAGAAGGCTTGCAGTCGTCTAAGGATTTACATATATATCACGCCCTTTTATATGTATGTTATCTCAGATTTGGATCAACCTCAGAGACACATGATGGCATTAACATATCAGGATTCAGAAATCAAATAATCAGTTTCATCACGAATTAGCAATGACCAAACAAGTATCTAACAGACATATAACGGCCAACAGCGGACAAACAACATCCACTAAGGCAGGAATTAGCACCTTACCACACGAAGAAGAATTTTGGTTGTGCCATACGCAGTCCCAATTTTCATAGCCCATTCTTTGTTCCTGTCAATGTGAATCCAGTGGGCACCTCCCCTCGGCAAGCTGTGGCATAGTACTCAGCGAGGTGCGGTGCAGCTTCCTTATGAGGGTATATATACGCCTCAAAGAATGCCTTATCGGTTGCCCTGAAGATTGGATAGTACTTGGGGACGCGCTTGAGCAATCCATTTGCCATTAGAAACATTATAACATCGTACCTGGGCCTGAGCCGGCCCTCCAGGCTAAGACAGAGCATTACCGGCAGACGAGCAATGTAGGCCGGTTCCAACCCCACCTCAGAGATAAGGAACTCGGACTTACGCAGGAGCATGTCCTTTGATCTCCTCAGCAACGATGGATACCCAGACAGAGCAATCCGCACCTCGGCATCGGACCACCTGAACGTGTTCTTCAGGTAGTCCAGTTTGGCGGCGATCTCCTCCTCGCTGAGGAACGCGACGGCCTGCAGCGCTTCCCTAAACATCCCAGAGCCGCGGGGCACGCCTACACCTTCGGCGCAGGCTGCCATCGCCCGGACGCGCTCGGGGTTGGTGGTCAGAAGCCTCGGCACATTGACGCACAGAGAGGCAATATGTCGAACATCTACCCCGCACTCCCGCAGGAACGCGACATTGGGCTGGACCACCGTCCCGATGCTGCAGGAGAGAAGGAGGGGGCTGACCTTGAGCACCCGGAGGAGCTTGTCGGAGGAGCCGAAGAGGTGGTGGTAGTAGCGCAGCTTGGCGACCACGGATTTGGTGCGGAAGCAGTAGTCGGTGAGCGAGGCGAGGCGCGCGATCTCGGAGTGTGACAGGCCGAGGCCGGTGAGCCCGGCGACGATGGGGGAGAGGGTACCCTCCACTTTGGCGCAGAGTAAACTGGGGTTCCTTGCCACGGCGGCGGCGACGTCGGCCCTGGAGAAGCCGAGCCCGGCGAGGAAGGCGAGGACGGCGTCGGGTTTGGTGGGGGAGTTGAGGTGGGAGAGTCTCGTGGACGCCTTGAGCGCTCGCGCTCGAGTGAGGCCGCAGGTGGCGACGAGGTAGTCTTGGACGGCGAAGCCGCCGGCGCCGGGGTTTGCAAGAATGGGGGGCGCCGCGGTTGAGAGGAGGCGGAGGGAGAAGAAAGGGGGTGTGGTGGAGGCGGAGGGAGAAGAGAGCTGCTGGGTGAGGATGCACTTCAGGAGGCGGAGCATGGTGCAGACGGCGGCGCCGGCGCCGGCGCCGGCGAGCGGCTTCCGGTGGGAACTGACAGAGGGGATCGCGGTATGTGGTGATTTCTACTCTATTTCGCTTCAGTTTAACAGAAGAAAGAAGTCCATTTTATCCGAAGAAGAAAATGGGTGGTTCGCATAACCCCATGACATTTCTTTTCGATTCGCTTAATTCCCTAATCTAATCAATCCCGTTCAAAAATCATCATTTTCATATTTAAAAATCTAAGAAAAACAATTGACATACCACGAAAATCCATGACATAACACGTTTGTATACTAAAAGGGTTAATTGGATAAATGCCACTCCAATTTGCAAACTTCGAAAAATGCCACTCCAATTCTTGGATACATCTGTCGATGCCACTCCGGCCTTTTGAGCTGGTTTTTTTAAGAAAAAACGCTGACGTATACGCCCTGTATTTTCCGTCGGACGGAAATGCCCCTGCATCCATCTGGTTAACACGCACCGGTCCAGCCCCGTGCCTATCGTCTTCCTCGCGTTCCTTTCTTCATTCCCCTCCTCTCTCCCAAGAACCCTAGCCGCCGCCGCCCTGCTCCCCCGCATCCCGAGCCTCCGCCCTGCTGCTCCACATCCGTCAACCGCGCCCTACTGCTCCACATCCCGGTGCCGCCGTCCTGCTGCTTCTCCCCCCGCCGGGCAGGAGCCCCAGCCGACGCCTTGCTGTTGAGCGCCCCACCACCAGCAAGCGAGCATGGCGGTGGCCATGCTGGAGGCCACTTGAATCGCGCATCCTCGAGTGCCACTGCCGAAGATTTGAAGTAACCCCGCAACAATGTCATCCCCGGCCCCGAATTCTCAGTAAGTTTGTAGAAAAAATGCTCAAGTTCCACCGATTTGTTGCATGTGTGTTTAGTTCTTCCCCAATTGTTGATGTTTGATTACCCATATGATTTTCATAGGTACAGTGGCAGCAATGCTTTTAATTTACAAATTGTTGTGGAGGCCTTTTTCTGTACAAGTCCTGATGGTAGGAAGATTTATGTGAAGGGAAGGAATTTGCTATGGACTGTAGTCGTAGAAAAGTTCAGCGTTGATGCATTAACACGCCAGCTAGCTTTAGAGTTGAACATTGGCACTAATCAATTGGTGTTAGTTTCATATTTTGACAAAGTGTTGGGTGAAAATGTCAGGCTGTTGCATGATGAGCAGCACTACTTGATGTTTGATATGTATGCAGCTGAGCTGAAAGTGCCACTTAGTGTGGTAGTGGTGGATGTAATTGGATCTAGTGTATTCAATGGTGGATCAAAAATTGCAGATTTTGTTCCTATTAGTGTTGTGCCTAATGATGATCCATTGGTCATGGGCACTCAAAATTATGCAAATATAATCCAGCCGAATGATGCACAAGCATACCTCCAGACCGACACTACTAATTGTCCAACAACGCCAACTCAGCCTGCACCGCCTCCTATAGTTGAGAGTGTCACATCAGAGGTTGGAAGTACAAGCCAGCCTAATGTGCCACATGCTGACCAACAACAAGAACTTCAAAATCCTTCCACTGATCCATTTGATAACGAGGAGGAGTATGTTGGAGTTGATGATGAACATCTAGTAGGTGTTAGCATTCCTGAACCTGCCGTAGTGCAAGCACTGGCTACAACACCTGATGAGAAAGCTGAAGATGAGGAGGCCGAAGATGATATGGATATCTCTGATGTTAAGCATCTTATCCAGCAGGAGGAAGAGGTTACTGACATGCCTATTCAGTACAATGTGGCCACTGATCCTTATAATGCTGACATTAAAGTGGGGGCTCTTTTTCCTGACATTGTAACCTTTAGAAAAGCAATAAGACATCATGCTGTGGTAAAAGACTTTGAGCTAGCTAAAGTAAGGACTGATTCTACTAGATTCATGGCTAATTGCTCATATCCTAGTTGCCCTTGGCGCATTCACGCATCGAGGTTGCGTGATCAACAAGTTGTCATGGTATGCTTACTCATGTTGTAATTATTTGTGCATTTTCTCACCTTTCTCTTATGACTATTATATCCTACATGTATCCTGTTTTTGTGTGTGCGAACTAATCATGGCATCTTTGTGCAGATAAAGAAGATTCCCTCTGAGCACAATTGCCCTACTACAAAGCTTGTAGACAGCAGAATGGCAACACAAGGTTGGGTTGCAGAGAAGCTTGTTGATTGGGTGAAGAAAAACCCAGGAGAGGGAGCAAAGGCAGCGAAAACTAAGTTGGAGGGCGACTTCAACTTCAAGCTGAAGTATTCCAAAGCTTGGGCAGGTATGAAGATAGCTCTGGAACAAATGCATGGTAAATATGAGGATAGTTTTCAATTGTTGTTCAATTGGAAAGCAGAGATAGAGAAGAGATGCCCTGGTAGTATTGTTGAGATTGATTTGGTCAAGGAAAAAGATAAGTACTATTTCAATAGTCTTTGTAGCTTTCAAACCCTGCATAGATGGTTTCTTAGCTGGATGTCGACCATACATAGGAGTAGATGCAACTGCACTGAATGGCAAATATGTTGGTCAATTAGCATCAGCGACCGGAGTTGATGGACACAACTGGTTGTATTATGTAGCATATGCCGTATTTGATTCAGAAACTACAGAAAACTGGGTATGGTTTATGCAGCAGCTGCGCAGGGCTGTAGGATGTCCACCAGGGCTAGTAATTTCCAGTGATGCTTGCAAGGGACTAGAAAATGCAGTTGACAAAGTATTCCCCGAGTGCGAATATAGGGAGTGTATGCGCCATTTATACCAAAATTTTATGAAAAAATTCCATGGTAAAGTGTACACAGACCATTTGTACCCAGCTGCTAGGGGATTCACAGAGCACAAGTTCAGATGGCATATGCAAAAGATATTTGAGGCTGATCCAAGTGCTATCGAGTACCTTGAGAAACACCACAATAGGATTTGGTATAGGTGTGCCTTTGGTGTGGATAGCAAGGTTGATTATCTCACTAACAACATTTCTGAAAGTTTTAACAAGCAGATCAAAGACTTGAAAGGGCTAAATTTGTGTGAGCTACTAGATAGGATTAGAGAGCTAATAATGGTGAAGTTCAATGTGAGGAGGCATGTTGGTAGGTATTTGGCCGGCATAATCTTGCCCGAGGTTCTCAAGAGGCTCAATGCACTTAGTAAAACAATTGGGCCCCATAAAGTGGCGTGGAATACCGAACATGAGGCAGAGATTACACTATATGATGTGAAAGCATATGACCAGAGGCACACTGTTGATCTAAAACAGAGAACATGCTCATGTCGGAAATTTCAAGTTTCTGGGCAGCCTTGCATTCATGCATTGACTTTCATTTGTTCAATGAGGGGCGCAAAGATTATGAATTAATGTGAGTAGGATAGAGCAAAAACCCGTTGCGATCAGAATTTATTCGCATTCAACCCCAGGAACAAACAACCTTTTCTTTCCACATGTTAAGAGTTAAAAGTCGATGTAAAACCATTTCACCAAAATACACAAGTCGATATACAACCAGAGGAAAAGAAAAATATCCACTGTTATTTCAGTTCACAGTACAAAGCAAACCCAGCTAGTAAGGATCTTCAGATGGTGATGACTCCACACTTCTCCGGCGGGAAGTCATGCTCCATCAGCGGGCCCATCGACGAGCACACCAGGAACCCCTCCACTCTAGTCGTCGTGTCCATGTCGACGATCACTGTGTTCAGCCCCCCGGTCGATCGCATAGATCTTCCTAGCGACGACGGTGTTGGCAAGATCTTCAACGGCGGCATCTTCATGGGAATGTGTGTGAGAAGGCACATCGAAAGACATTGCACCCATGGCGGCCGGAGGTGCACCCATGCCTCCCATGAGAGAAGCAAAACTCATGCCTCCCATGGCGGCCATAGTGTCGGAGGGTGCTCCAAAGCCACCCATGCCTCCCATGGCGGCCGGAGGTGCACCCATGCCTCCCATGGTGGCCGGATGTGCACCCATGCCTCCCATGGCTCCGAAGCCACCCATGCCTCCCATGGCGCCGAGGCCACCGCCACCCATTGCACGAACCAAGGCTCTTTTTTGGATCAAGACTTCTTGTTGGGCAAGATTGACATACTCTTTTTGCGCCGCATTGAGGTTAGATGTGTCCAAGAAGAATAAGTGCTTCTCCCATTCCAACAACTTAGCTCGCTCCTCGTTGCTCACTTTCCTCTCCTCCAAAGCCACCTTTCTCTCCTCGGCCGCCACCCTTCTCTCCTCGGCCGCCAACCTCCTCTCCTCGGCCACGGCATCTTGGTTCCTTACCATTTTCCTCACCTCATTGGCTTCGACCCTTGCCTTCACAATAGCTTCCATAGCATTTTTGAGCTCATCATCTCCTTTCCTCTTCTTCTTTTCGGGTTTGTCTTTCTTGCACCCATCCGGTCGTTTTGGCTTCGAGTATGAAACCGAGTTGGGAGTGGGGCTTCTCTTGCCGTCATCACTTGATGCATCATCCTCCTCCTCCTCATCATTCATCTCAATTGCTCGCTTCCGTTTGTTGCTCAAATGCAAATCCTCCAAACCATCACGCTTCTTCCATTTCTCATCATCCTTTAACACTTCATAGCAATGAGGCAAGGTAAAGACCCTGCCTTTCTTGATCTTCCCCTTCTTGGTTGTCCTTGTCTCTTCTTTGAATAAGTTTTGTGCAATGTTGTACTATAAGAAAAACAAAACAAGTTAGCACTTCGGTCACCAAAAACAAGTATGATGAACATATATGAGATACCACTTACTCGATCATCCTCATTTGTGCCACTTGGGTTAATCTTGTCAACTACCTTTTGTACGGCCGCCCACTTTTGACAATCCGAGTTGATTGTCGACCATCGGGACCGAAGTGATCTCTCGGAGCGGTCAATTCCACTCAAGCTGTGAGCATCAAAGTGTTCTTTCATTCGCCCCCAATACGCGTCTCTACTTTGATCACCTCCAATGGATGGATCCCTCGACACTTGCAAATAAGTATGGCATAGTAACTTGTCATCGTTGGTTGAGTAATTGCTCGCTCTTCCTTTCGGCGCCTCGACAATTCCCTCACCCTCCTCGTCCACCTCAAACTCATGGTCTTCGAAATGGATGTCATTGGTTTGAGACCAATGCGAATTGTTGGACCCAATACCCATAGTGGACATGTTTTGCCCTTTCGTGGTGCCGGAGCCGTCCGTCGCCTTGTTTTTCTTCGCGGATGTTTTGCCCTTCTTCGTCCGCGCCGCATTGGGGACCTTCTTCGACGGTGCGGCGGCGGCACGGGACGGCGCCGGCGCGACGCCACCCGGCGTCGTGGTCATCCGCGGCGGCAAGAAGAGGCTGCGCGCGAGGCCGACGCTCGGCGAAGCTCCGGCGGTGGCGACGCCAGCGCTTCCCGCGCTAGGATTTCCGGCGGCGGCGGCAGCTGCGGCGGCGGCGGGGGGGTCGCGGCTGTACAGCGGGGTGAGCGGGGCGCCGGTGTGCGCGTCCATGGGTGGGTGGCAGGGCGCCGGCGCCGGCGCGCGCGGGGCGTAGGACGAGGAGAGGAGAGAGTGCGGCGCGAGCGCTCGAGTGTGCCGCGCGCTGTAGTTGGCGCTCGAAATACGCCGCGCGGGTAAATGTTTTCAACCGTGCGCCCAACCCGTTATAGCGCGCGCGCCGTTTTTGTGCGCCCGCTGGAGCGACCCGCCACGTTGCGCTAGCGCTAAAACGGCCTAATTTACAGCGCGGCGCTAGTTTAGCGCGGCTGTTGGAGATGCTCTAAGGCTCTAAATCGAGGAAGGCCAACCAGATCGGCAGCCGTAGGTCGAGCCTACTTGCTGCGCCGCCGCACGCAGTGTCGCCTTGCTGGTTGAGGTCAGGGTGAGCGCCAACGTCGGTAACCGTCGCGTCGTCCGAGAGCTTCCACGACATACATTGGTAGCCAAGTAGCGCCGCCTTGCTGGCTATAGTCAGGGTCACCGCCAACGTCGGCAACCGTCGTGTTGTTCGAGAGCTTCCGCGGCATACAGTTGTAGCCAAGCAGTGCCGCCTCACCAACCGTGGTCACCACAGCACACCGAGCTGCTGAGGTAGGCTAGCAGCGCGAGCACCCCGCGAAGGAGACAGTCGCGACGTCCGGGAGCTTCCACAGCAGGCGGAGGTCGGGGCTTCGGCTCGTGCAGGTCATCGCCGTGGTTTGGTCGAGGCTGGGAGAGGTGAGATGGTACTCGGCCTAGGCTGTGCTGTGGTCATCTGGAGACATTTTAGACATTTCACGGCGGGCCCATCTTGTCAGGGGCAAATCATCAAAGTTTTGGCAAAGGTGTGGCAAAAAATCAGTGTCAATGAAAACAAGGGCAAATCATCAAAGTGCAAAGAAAGCCGTGGCAAATCATCAAATTCCCCTGCAAGAACGGGGGGCGCCGCGGATGAGAGGAGGCGGAGGGAGAAAAAAGGGGGTATGGTGGAGGCGGAGGGAGAAGAGAGCTGTTGGGTGAGGATGCACTTCAGGAGGCGGAGCATGGTGCAGACGGCGGCGGCGGCGCCGGCGCCGGGCGAGCGGAGAAACTTCCGGTGAGAACTGACAGAGGGGATCGCGGTCTGTGGTGATTTCTACTCTATTTCACATAACCCCATGACATTTCTTTTCGATTCGCTTAATTCCCTAATCTAATCAATCCCGTTCAAAAATCATCATTTTCATATTTAAAAATCTAAGAAAAACAATTGACATACCACGAGAATCCATGACATAACACGTTTGTATACTAAAATCACCTTTAGTTTGTCTCACCTTCTATAAATAACTACCTTACTTTTAGCAATATCATGTTTAGTTTCTGGAGGGAGAATGCACAATCAAGTGTGTGGGGGAGGGCAACAACGATAAGCACGCTGAGTGTCACCAACGAATAGTGCATTTTCCCATAGAATCATGTTTAGAGCATCTCCTGCCGTTGGCCCCCAGGGGCGCCTAAAATCGCCCCTTGGGGGTGAGCCGGTGCAAAACATCGGCCTGGGGACGAATTGGTCCCCAGCCGCCGTCCCCAGGACCGTCCCCAGGCACGTTAAAAAAATTAAAAAATATAGCAAAGTTCAAAGTTCGGCGAAGTTCGGCATATATTACATTTAAAAAGCGGGTTTTTATTACATAATATATATAATTAAAAAAAGAACTAGCTAAAAGCGGAGTAGTCGCCGTCGTCGCCGCCGTCGTCGTCATCGTCTGGCTTCTCCTCCTTGACGCGGCCGTCCCTAGTGGACCCCTGACCGGTGTCGCCTATGCGGGCTGGTGGCGGTGGCGCGGTGGCGTCGTCGCTGTCCTCGATGATGACGATTCCTCCTTCGTCGCGGCCCCGGCGGTGCTGCGCGAATCGCCGCAGGACGGCGCACTGGCGCTCCCTCGCCATCTTCAGGGAGTCCACACGCGCCCATTCTAGGGCCGCGTCGTCGTCGAGCTCGACGTCGCCGCCGTGCTCCGTCTTCACCGCGGGGAGGCCCGGCTCCGTCTTCACCGGCGCCAGGCCCGGCTGCGTCTTGGGCTTGATGAAGCGCGGAGGAGCCGACGAGGGGGCGCGCCGGCCGCCCTCATTGATGACGATGTCGGCGCTGCGAGTGCGCCGGCCAAGCGGCGTCCCCGCCGCGGGCTCGGCCTTGACGCCGAGCAGCGCCGGAGTGCCGGACGAGTGTGAGGAAGAGCGGGAGGAGGACGAAGAAGAGGAGGCGCCGAACCTCCTGGGCAACCATTGCCCGTCGCGTTGGCGGTGAGCCGTGGCCGTGGCGGCCACCCTCGCTGGGGGGTATGCCAACGGCGGGTCGTTGCCGCCCTCGAGGTAAGTCAGAACGCCCTCGAGGGTGCGGTCGGGGACACCCCACCACAGGCGGCGTCCGTCGCTGTTCTTCGGTCCGGCCACCACCGGCGCGCCGTTGGTGGAAGCCAGCATCTGGTGATGCCGGCGCTGAAAGTACGCTGTCCACACCGCTATGTTGTCGGCGGCGTACTCGGGGAGGGCGAGCTGGGTGTCGGTGAGGGAGGCGCGCACGACGTCGACCTCGTCGGCGAAGTAGCCTGGTTTCGCCACGGCATCGGGCAACGGGGGAATGGGCACTCCCCCGTTGCTGAGTCTCCACCCCGTTGGCCCAGCGCGCATGTCCGGCGGCGCCGGGATGTTCGCCTGGAACAGGAGCCAAAACTCCTGTTCGCGGAGCGAGCGGCGGCCGAAGCCGTTGGCCGCGGCCTCATCTCCGGGGAATCGCTTGGCCATCGGGAGAGGGAGGGAGGGGGGAGGGCTCGGCAGCGGCGCTCGGGAGAGGGAGGGCTCGGCGGCGACGCTCGGGAGAGATAGACGGCGGGGTTGGGCTGGTGTGGCTGGTGTGGCCAGAGGCGAGGGAGGCCACCGGCTTATATAGCGGCGCCGCCCCGTGTGTACGCGTGCGAGGCAGGGGAGGCGTCGGCGCGCCACCCCGTGACGCGCCGCCAGTGAGGAATCAATGATAAGGCTGACCGGCGGCAGCCTTGCCATCGATTCCCCGCAGGAAACCAAGGCGTTTGGGGATAAAGACGTGCGGTGTCGCTGACGCGTCGGGCCCGCGGCTCTTCCGCGCCAAAACCGTTCGCCCCGGCGCCCCCCAGCGCGCCGGGTTCGGCCTGGGTCCGCCGGCGCTAAATTCGGCCTAGGCCGGCGAAAATCGGACTCCTGAGGGCGCGACTGGACCAATTTTTATACGCCGGCGCGAAAAAAACGCTTGGGGAGGCCTTTCTAGGGGCGCGGCTGGAGATACTCTTAGTTTCTGGAGGGAGAATGCATGATCAAGTGTGTGGGGAGGGCAACAATGATGAGCACGCTGAGTGTCACCAGCGAAGAGTGCAATTTCCCATAGAATGAGTTGCGTTGGGAATTTGATTGACAATCCGAGTATCCTTGGAGTCCTCTTTTAGCGCTATCCTGATTACTCCAGACTGGCGGGATGAAAGTGAGCAAGCCACATAAGCGTCTTGGGCATTACTTCATCAAAGATGCTTACCGTGAGTGTTACCTCGCCTCGAACAGCGGTTCGGCTCTTCCAGTGTGCTTAGTCGTGGTGATAATATGTTTGTCAACTGTTGCAACATTCACCTTTACTACCATGTGGGGGAAATCCATTATATCCACTGATTGATGACATTGTTTCAGTTTTCAACAGGAGAACCAGGCGAAAAGTGTATGAATTAATGTGAGTAGGATAGAGCAAAAACCTGTTACGATCAGAATTTATTCACATTCAACCCTAGGAACAAACAACCTTTTATGTGAGACGCCAGGAAAAAAAAGCTCCCGCGATCGCCTGGCGATCTGGCGGCGACGGAGATAGATAAAGGGGAGTGATGGAGACGGGGAATCCGGCGGAGGCCCCGGCGGCTCGTGACCCCAACGGGAGGGGGCGGGCAACAACGGCGTCCCAGGCGGAGTCAACGGAGCCTCGCGTCCCCAAGAGGGCGGAGATTTCCGTCGGGGGCCCGGTGGGCAATCTGGATTGGGAAGAAATCAAGGCCACGTCAAGGCGGATCCTCCGGCAATCTCTAAACCGGAAAAGGTGCTGGAAGCGGATGAAGAGGAGGGCGGAGGAGATGATGGGCATGAACCCAGAGAGGAGCCCCACTGATCTGGTGGGGAGTGTGAAAGCCGGCGGCTACAACGGCGACAAATCGGAGGTACTTCCATATAATAGGGACCTTGTTTCTCAGGATTTGATCCTGTTTGGGGCAGGGGGTCCGATTTTGGATGCTACTAGTATGGAAACTAGTGTGATTGCGTTTGGATTACAGAGAGATTCTTTCTCTGAGAGATATAAAAGAGAAAGAGAGAAATCAGGGGATGAATGTTATCTGTACATTAAAGGAAAAAAGAGAAATTAGTGCCTCTTTATTTTGGAAACTGCCCATTTATGATCTTTTAATTTTTGATAAATGCACAATTCTCATCATGCTGGTGGCGAATTTGGGTGAGGGGAGGAACTATATCTACAGCAGAGAGGGGGGTCTCGAGTCATCAGCTCTCCATACACAACAAGTTCTTCTGTTTTCCTGTGTGAATTTCTTCCCTATACGAGTTGTTTTAGTGAGTAAGGGAGAGATAGCTATGGAGAGAAAGGGGAGGCAGAGAGGGAGGTGGGTCAGGGATCGGGGAGTGTGCCGGCGACCATGGGGAGCGGTTCTCTGACTACTTCACCTGGGGGCGAAAAGATGCAGGTGTCCAGGCAGCCTTGTGGGGATGGCTCACCGCTGGTCATCGATATGGAGGCCGCCAGGAGGGCTGTGAGGGGTTTCTTGGTGGTGGGGCGATTTCTGTCGCCTTTCCAAGTTCACCCGCAGGTCCTTGTTGATGACCTTCGTGCTTCGTCGGCTTGGAGGCTGCAAGGCGAGGTCACCGTCCAGGAGGTGGACAGCGACGACGGGAGGTTCATCCTGAACTTCTCTGCCGACGTGGATAGACGCTTTGTGTTGAAAGCCCAGCCGTGGCACCATAAGCGTGATGGGATCGTCTTCGCCGAGTTCGACGGCAAGGGTAACCCGGTGGAGGTGGATCTTGGAACCATGGCTATTTGGGCCCAGGTTCGTGACCTACCATTTGAGCTTAAAATTGAAGATGTGGGTTCATCTCTAGGGGACCAAATCGGGGAGGTGATAACTGTCTCACACCAGAATCACATGATAGTAGAGAAGTATTTGCATGTTCGTGTGAAAGTCCCGCTACACGAGCCAATTAAGAGTAGAGTAGAATTCACTCCTCTAGGCAGCAAAGAAAAACTTTACTATGATGTTCGTTATGAAAAGTTGCCGTCATATTGTGAATGTTGTGGGCTTGTAGGCCATATGTCGGAAAGGTTCTGTAGGATTCCTAAAGAGAGTAGAGTAGCTGTTTTTGCAAAAAAAACCTCAGTGTAGAGGCCTACTGGAAGGGAAATACAGCTAGTAGAAGAGCTCTTGTGTACTCGGGCTATAGTAGAAAAAACATCTCAAAGGCTACTGAAGGTATGGTGGTCAAAGTCACCAAAGCTGTGAGTGATCTCACTGTGAAAGAGAAAGATGCTGCATCGTCTATCCTGGCGACTGGAGGTCCAGTCCAGGGAGACCACTTGCTCGGCCAGGAGGGCCGAGGGCAAGTACCTTCTCTGCCAGTGCCCGTAGGAGCTGCCTCGGGTCAGGTGGACCTGGAGCGCGGGCCACTCGAGCGCGCTAGCCTTGGCCAGGAGGGCCAAGAAATGGCGGCTAGAAGGGCGCCCACCAAGGGGGCACTGCAGGTCGGCCAGGAGGGTCGTCTCTCTGTAGCGTCCCAGAATGCATCACCATACACCCCTGCACCCCCTACTAGCGAAGGCCAGGAGGGCCAAGCGCTAGTGGGGGGAGCGGCTCCCACCACGGTTGTTGTACCTGACCAGGCAGGCCAGGACATGTTGCATCAGGGGAATAGTACTTCCCCCATCAGGTCTGTTGCGGCTATGGCTGCATACCAGCCTAACCCGGCCGGCCAGGAGAGTAGGGAGGCTCTGCAATGGGGTGATCAACTCCTTTTTCGCCCGGGGGTGCTGGAGGCGCTGTCGGGGGCTGTCGCTGCAAGACTTGCTACAAAAGAACTCCATGCAGAAAAGGGCAAAAATACCACTGACACCCCTATTTACACTTTCAATGCTACAAAGAACTCCATGCAGGGAAAGACAAAAGAAAAGGGCAGAAAAGGAAAGAAGGGAGGAGGAGTTGGGAGTTCAGAGGGAGCACGCAAGAACATTATAGGTAAAAAAAGAAGCCTCTATGAAGCTCCAGCAACTGGTAGTGAGCTAGATTTCTCTTTTGAGAAAACCATGGATAGCTATGAGCGTATTCTGTATGGGGACATAAATGTTTCTTCTAAGCGTGTATGTATGGGTAGAGTGGAAGCTGTGAGAGATGGGAATGGGGTGGTTACACACGTATCAAAAGAAGTTGAGGAGAAAGAAGAGGCTCCGGGGCAGCAGAGAAGGGAGTCGGTTGGAGATAATGGCGCATCGGCGGCCTCCGAAGAGGAGGTACGCCGGGCCAAATGAGAATCATCGGATGGAACTGCCGTGGGATGCTCTCTCCCACGGCGGTTCGCGAGCTCTTGGATCTACAGGAGCGTACCAAAGCAGAGCTAATTTTCCTTTCAGAATCTCACTTAAATAAATGTAAAGCCGATGAGCTTCGTCGAGTTTTAAATTTCGATTCAATGTTTGTAGTTGGGAGCGATGGCCGGGCGGGTGGTCTTGTCTTGTTTTATCAGAATATGAATAAAGTTGAGTTGAACTATGTGTCAAATAATTTTATTGATGTTGTTTTCATGAATGGGAATTCTGTACAGTGGCGTTTAACAGGCTTTTATGGGCACCCCAACTGGAGTGACCGTGCTTTGTCATGGGATGATATTCGAAATTTGTATAAGAAGGGCGATCACCCATGGGTAGTTTTAGGAGATTTTAATGAAATTTTGTTATCATCTGAGAAAGAGGGAGGGAATGTGAGACCAAATGTGATGATGAGAGATTTTCGAAATTGTTTGGGAGATTGTGGACTAGCAGATATGGGACGTATGGGTGACTTATTTACATGGAGGAGGGGCGAAATCAGGGAAAGACTAGATCGAGCGGTCTGTAATGTGGATTGGGCAAATAAATTCCCTCGAGCGGCGGTTATAAACGAAGAACATGTACACTCAGACCATCGCCCTATTATTTTAGGCACGGAATATTTTGACGATAATATTTTTGACCGCTCAAAAAGTCGAAGAAAACATTTTGAAGCTCGATGGCTGAAAGAAGAGACGGTTGCGGAAGTTGTACGTACAGCTTGGGAAAAAGCGAAGATGTTAGGCATAGGGCCGTCTCTCGCTGATCGTACAAGAGCGGTACATGCAGATTTGCACACTTGGGATCGTGATATCCTTAAGGGTCCGAAAAAAAGAATCAACAAACTAAAAAAAGATTTAGAAAAATTACGGAGAGGGCCTGTGAATGCTAACTCTCTTGCACGTCAAAAGGAGACTATTGTATTGATTGAAAATTTATTGGAACAAGAGGAGATACACTGGCTACAACGGGGTCGAGCAAACTGGTTATTGCATGGTGATCGCAATACTTCTTTTTTCCATAACGCTGCAACAGCTAGAAAGAAGAGAAATTAGATAAAAAAATTGCTTGACGATAATGGGGTTTGGGTAAAAGACACAGAGATGAAGAATCATATTCTAGGGTATTTTTCTAACCTGTTTACTTCAGAAGTTAATCAACCAAACCATGAGGTCCTCTCCCTTGTAAAAAGAAAAGTAACGAATGAGATGAATAGGGCTCTCCTTGCCCCCTACACGGCCGAAGAGGTTAGGAAGGCACTTTTTGACATTGGTGATTTAAAGGCGCCGGGGCCAGTTGGCCTTCACGCCATTTTTTATAAGAGATTTTGGGCTATGTTAGGGGATGATTTGACTGAAGAGGTTCTCCAAGGGGTGAATACATGTACTATACCTGATGGTTGGAATGATACTACAATAGTAATGATCCCAAAAGTTAACTCCCCGGAAAAGGTAACTCAATTTAGACCAATCAGCTTGTGCAATGTGGTGTATAAGGTCATTTCAAAGATGATTGCTGCTCGTTTGAAGACAATCCTCCCAGATATTATTAGCCCTACCCAAAGTGCTTTTGTGCCTGGAAGAATGATTACAGATAACATCTTAGTGGCTTATGAATGTTTCCACAAAATAAAAAATAAAAGGACCGGTAAAGAGGGCCTGTGTGCAATCAAACTGGACATGCACAAAGCATATGACCGAGTGGAGTGGCCTTTTTTAAAGGAAATCATGTTGAGACTAGGCTTTCAGCAGGATTGGGTGAATTTAATTATGCAATGTGTGTCATCGGTGGAATATCGGGTTCGTTTTAACACGGAAGAAACAGAGAGCTTCAAACCATCTAGAGGACTGAGGCAGGGGGACCCTCTCTCCCCATATTTATTTTTGTTATGTACGGAAGGCCTAACTGCACTCTTAGCTAATGCAGAGGAGAATAGAAGTATTTCCGGAATTAAAGTTAGCAGAGATGCCCCATCTATTTCAAATCTCCTATTCGCAGATGATTCATTAATCCTGATGCAAGCTAATTCCATGAACGCGGAGGCGCTGAAAGCAGTTTTGGATGCTTATTGTGCTGCATCGGGGCAAATGGTGAGTGTTGAAAAATCTAGTATATTTTTTAGTCCCAACACGAAAGTGGAAGATAAGGCGCATATATGTACTATTCTGAACATTATGACTGAAGCTCTCAATGACAAATATTTGGGTCTGCCTTCAAATGTGGGTATGGACAAAAGTGATTGTTTCCAATTCTTAATAGATCGAATTGTTATGAAAATCAGTGGTTGGAAGGAAAAGTTACTATCAACAGGAGGAAAAGAAATCCTTCTCAAATCGGTTGTGCAAGCTATCCCAACTTATGCAATGTCCGTCTTTAAAATTTCTAAAAAGATTTGTAAAGGAATCATTGACGCGATGTCGCATTTTTGGTGGGGTGACGAAGACAATCAGAAGAGAATGCATTGGATGGCATGGTGGAAGATGTGTGTACCTAAAGACCAAGGAGGAATGGGTTTTCGAGACATACATTGTTTCAATCTGGCCTTGTTAGCCAAACAAGCGTGGCGCCTGCTTGATAACCCTGATTCCCTGTGTGCCACCATTTTGAGAGCTAAATATTTTCCAGATGGAGATTTAATGAATGCGGGTCTGAAAAAAGGATCCTCTTTCACTTGGCAAAGCATTATGGCCGGAGTGGATTCTCTCAAAAAAGGTTATATTTGGAGAGTTGGTAATGGACAGAATATTGATATCTGGAGAGATGCATGGATCCCGAATGGGGCAAATAGGAAAATTATCACTCCTAGAAGAGGGCAGATTCTAACAAAAGTTGCTGATCTTATAGATCCAATCAACAATTGCTGGGATGAAGATTTGGTAAGACAAACATTGTGGCCAATTGATGTCCAGAGGGTGCTTATGATCCCCCTCCCCACGTATGACATGTCGGATTTCATAGCTTGAAGTTTTACAAAGAATGGACTATTCACGGTTCGTTCTGCTTATCTGGAGGAATGGAAAACGCAAAATGGGAGGAAATTGCAACACTCAGATGGCATGGGAGGAATAAATGTCAATACTATTTGGAGCAAGATTTGGAAATTATGTTATCCAGCAAAAGTGAAGATTTTTATTTGGCGTACCTTACATGGAACCCTCCCGTGTCGTGTTACATTTGCTAATAGACATATGAAAATTTCGCCCACCTGCCCATCATGTTCGAACGGGCATGAAGATGCTAAACACTTATTATTTTTATGTCAAAAGGCAAAAGAGGTGTGGGAGAAACTGGGACTGCACGAAGCCATTAAAAAAGCCTGTGCGGTCGATCATGCGGGAGAGGCAGTACTTGAATTTCTACTTTTTATGCCAGAACATGAGCTATCTACAGTGGGCATACAGAATGTTCGCGAACTGATCGCTGTAACAGCCTGGTATTTATGGTGGGAAAGACGTTCGCTAGTCCATCAGAGAAAGACCCAAGATACATACCAAATTTCGATGGGAGCCCGTGCTATAACAATGAACTATGTTATTGCCCAATCCTCCAAGGCAACAAATAAAATAGAGGGATGGACGAGACCCCCTCTAGGTTTTGTGAAATTAAATGTCGATGCTTTGTTCGATTAAGACATGCTTAGAGGCACAGCGGGAGCTGTACTTAGAGATGATAAAGGAAGATTTATTGTTGAAGGGAATTGGAAGATGGATTGGTGTGCAGATGTTTTAACAATAGAAGCCATGGCACTGCGTTTTGGGTTATTACTTGCACAAAAGGCGGGAGGCAACCGACTTGTTGTTAACTCCGACAATATGGAAGTAATTGACACGATGAAGAATGGAGGACATACAGCGGGAGCGGCGGCAGCTGTTTTTGATGATTGTTATTTTATGGCTTGTGATTTTCTGTTAGTTAGATTTGAACATTGTAATAGGAAGGCAAATAAAGTAGCTCATGATATTGCTAGAGTAGCTAAATTTTCTGAAACAAGGGATTGGTTTGAGGAACCTATGAACGATATTGTAAATTTTCTTGTAGATGATGTAACCATTATTACTAATAAATAAAGAGGATGTTTTATTTCAAAAAAAACAACCTTTTATTTCCACATGTTAATAGTTAAAAGTCGATGTAAAATCATTTCACCAAAATACACAAGTCGATATACAACCAGATGAAAAGAAAAATGTCCACTATTATTTCAGTTCACAGTACAAAGCAAACCCAGCCAGTAAGGATCTTTAGATGATGATGCCCCAACACTTCTTCGGCGGGAAGTCATGCTCCATCGGCAGGCCCGTCGACAAGCACACTAGGAACACCTCCACCCTAGTCATCGTGTCCATGTCGATGATCACTGTGTTCAGCCCCCGGCCGATCACATAGATCTTCCTGCCGACGATGACGAGCTTGCAGGACGACAGCCTGTCGACCATCACCCACTCCTTGGTCTCATTCAGTCACATCATCAGCTTGGTGCGGAGGGACTGGTAAGGCATGTAGAGCGGCCTCTCGACAATGATCGTTGGGCCAGACCAGCACAGGACAATCTCATTGTGCTTGCCCCTCCAGGACTGGTCGACAGGGTCGTATAATCCTGCAAAGTACAGCTTGTTCTAGGACGCCTTGTGGATGGTCACCAACTCATCATCCAATGCCACGAATTTGAAGATGTCAGGGGTGAGCATCGGGTTCTTGTGGGAGCACCAGGAGTCTGTGGATTTGTTGCATTGTAAAAATCCTACGAACTACTATGATCAACGTTGAATGTCTCTCCTTCTTGTTCAGGGAATAGGGTTGGGCGATGTCGGCCCGCCGAAAGTCCATGGACACGTCCGTGGACATTTGTAAGAGTCTCTTTGCTGAACGTTCTGGGAGATTCCCTTAGTACTAGCTTAAGGTCCATTTAAAGCACATGTGTTCAGAACTTTACTAGTGTTCACTCTATATGAGCTGTCGACCTTGGATTCTAGATGTAACTATTGGCTATAAAAGGAGTACATCTTTATCTAAAAGAAAGGAACTTTATCGAGCAACTATAAATGTTTGTAATGGAGCACGTAGATTGTTATAGTGGCTTGTGCTTCGATAGAGTAAGAGAAATTGACCACTGAGATGAGGCTCACTTGCACGTAGATTGTTATAGTGGCAGTGTTTTGTTCGTTCTTGAACATCTGCCAAATGTGGCATGCGAGATCTAGACCTTTTTTTACCCTTCCAATCTGAGCATGCGAAGCATCAGGAAGACAAGCGGTGCTGGAAACAATAATAGCCGCTGATGGTTTTCTTCCCGCTCAAGTATGAGCACGAAGACTAAAACTACTGCGAATCTCTCAACTCGTTAACGAAGTGCCCGATTGCCTTCCAGTAGCCACCAAGTTGCCGAGACAAACGCAATGTACCACTGTGATTGCCATCCTGTACATGGTTGTACCAATTGGCAAACTAGTACGCACGGATTGCGTTCAGGGCAAGTTAGACAGCTTTAGCTGAAGCAAACTGACGAGCAACCAAGCAGGTTTCGATGCAGATTAAAAGTGCATATTAGAAGTAATCCCTTCAATCAAGAATGGCAATATAGTCATTTTGAATCAAATTAATCTATTCGATACACTTGATCTTCAGGCTGACGATGGTATTTTTTAAGCAACTTTAAGATTCGCGTAAACTTTTTGGGTTGTGTATCGAAGCAAAACTCAGTTGTTTCAGTAGTTTCAGGGATCTTTCGCATAAAAGTTTTTGGATTGGAACAAAACTTTGCAAGTAATTTTTATACAATAAAACAAAATTTCTGAAGCCAAGAACTACCGGAGGGGGGCACCTGGGTTGGCACAACCCATCAGGGCGTGCCTGCACCCCCCCTCCAGGCACGCCCAGGTGGGTTGAAACCAATGCTATAAAATCATATTTTTTCAGAAAAAATTAGGAAGGAAGAATTATCTTGTTTCGCAATACGGAGCCACTGTCACCTCCTGTTCTTCATCGGGAGGCCAGATCTGGAGTCCGTTTGGGGCTCCGGAGGAGGGATCTTCTGTCTTCGTCATCACCAACCCTCCTCCATCGCCAATTCCATGATGCTCTCCATCGGGAGTGAGTAATTCCTTCGTAGGCTCACTGATCGGTGAGGAGTTGGATGAGATTCATCATGTAATCGAGTTAGTTTTATTAGGGCTTGAACCCCAGTATCCACTATGTTCTAAGATTAATATTGCTATGACTTTGCTACACTTAATGCTTGACACTTTGGGCCAGGATGCCATGACTTCATATCTGAACCGTTTATGTTATCACCATTATATCCATGTTCTAGATCCGACCTTGCAAGTTATAGTCACCTATTACGTGTTATGATCTGGAAACCCCGGAGTGACAAATAGTCAGGACACTTTCCGGTGATGACCGTAGTTTGAGGAGTTCATGTATTCACCATGTGTTAATGCTTTGTTCCGGTTCTTTATTAACAGGAGGCCTTAATATCCCTTATTTTCCAATAGGACCTTGCTGTCACGGGAGGGTAGGACAAAAGATGTCATGCAAATTCTTTTCATAAGCATGTATGAGTATTTACGAAATACATGCCTACATTATATTTATGAACTGGAGCTAGTGCCGCATCGCCCTAAGTTATATGATGAATATCATCTAACAAATTGGCAATCCAATGCCTACAATTTTCCTACATATTGTTCTTACTAAGTTACTACTACTGTTGTTACTATTATCACTGCTACAAAACTATTTCCATCACCAATCCTGTTGGGTGATTTCTACTCTATTTCGCATAACCCCATGACATTTCTTTTCGATTCGCTTAATTCCCTAATCTAATCAATCCCGTTCAAAAATCATCATTTTCATATTTGAAAATCCAAGAAAAACAATTGACATACCACGAGAATCCATGACATAACACGTCTGTATACTAAAATCGCCTTTAGTTTGTCTCACCTTCTATAGATAACTACCTTACTTTTAGCAGTATCATGTTTAGTTTCTGGAGGGAGAATGCACGATCAAGTGTGTGGGGGAGGGCAACAACGATGAGCACGCTGAGTGTCACCAGCGAAGAGTGCAATTTCCCATAGAATGAGTTGCGTTGGGAATTTGATTGAAACTTGGACAATCCGAGTATCCTTGGAGTCCTCTTTTAGCGCTATCCTGATTACTCTAGACTGGCGGGATGGAACTGAGCAAGCCACATGAGTGTCTTGGGCATTACTTCATCAAAGATGCTTACCCTGAGTGTTACCTCGCCTCCAAGAGTGGTTCGGCTCTTCCAGTGTGCTCGGTTGTGGTGATAATATGTTTGTCAACTGTTGCAACATTCACCTTTACTACCATGTGGGGGAAATCCATTATATCCACTGATTGATGACATTGTTTCAGTTTTCAACAGGAGAACCAGGCGAAAAGTGTATGAATTAATGTGAGTAGGATAGAGCAAAAACCCGTTACGATCAGAATTTATTCGCATTCAACCCCAGGAACAAACAACCTTTTCTTTCCACATGTTAAGAGTTAAAAGTCGATGTAAAACCATTTCACCAAAATACACAAGTCGATATACAACCAGAGGAAAAGAAAAATATCCACTATTATTTCAGTTCACAGTACAAAGCAAACCCAACTAGTAAGGATCTTCAGATGGTGATGACCCCACACTTCTCCGGCGGGAAGTCATGCTCCATCGGCGGGCCCGTCGGCGAGCACACCAGGAGCCCCTCCACCCTAGTCGCCGTGTCCATGTAGACGATCACTGTGTTCAGCCCCCTGGCCAATCGCATAGATCTTCCTGCCGCCGATGACGAGCTCGCAGGGCGGGTGCGTGAGCTTGTTCGACAGCCTATCGACCATCACCCACTCCTTGGTCTCATTCAGTCACATCATCAGCTTGGTGTCGAGGGACTGGTAAGGCTTGTAGAGCGGCCTCTCAACAATGACCGTTGGGCCAGACCAGCACAGGACAATCTAATTGTCCTTGCCCCTCCAGGACTGGTCGACAGGGTCATATAATCCTGCAAAGTACAGCTTGTTCCAAGACGCCTTGTGGATGGTCACCAACTCATCATCCAACACCACGAATTTGAAGATGTTAGGGGTGAGCATCGGGTTCTTGTGGGAGCACCAGGAGTATGTGGCTTTGTTGTGGATGTCCCCAGAACTAGGTGACTTGTCTGTCAGTTCGAGTCCTTCAGTAACATAAATCTTGTCATTCAGAGCTGCCAATACAACCCATGAGGATGTTTCGTTGGTTGAAGCTTGGTTAGCCAAGATTATGGACCCTATATGTGGAATGAAGCTTAAGGGAAACAAGTACTAGGAAAAGATTCACAAGCACTACCATGAACATAAAAAATATGTGGAGTCGAACCCTATCCATGCCACCCACATTGAGGCATCTCTCCAACATAGATGGTCCACCATTCAAGACAACGTAAACAAGTATGTCTGTGGCTATTCCTCTGTGCTTGTCAGGAATCAAAGTGGGGGTTGGAGTCACTAGTCTTCGTTTTGTCATCATTTGCATTGCTAGCTTTGTTTGTTGCATTCTCATGAGTAATTCTTGTTTGATAGATGGGGTTGGCGGCCACTTCGTACAAACAAATCGAGAAGAAGCCATTCACTTTTAAGCTATTGTTGGTTGAAATTGAATGGTAAACTGAACTAGCAACAACTTGTCGATGATCTCAAGAACAACAACAACAACAAGAGGTTGAAGAGAGACGGTGGCTCAAGCTCCCAACAATCAATTGGATTGGATGACGAAGAGTAAGAAGTTGTAGGAGAGGTTGCAACTTTCTCGGGATACATAGGATTCGAGGATAATGTTAGTCGACGCAAACCTCTTGGATCCACAAGGCAAGAAGTGGCCCGAGGTGAGAAGAAGGCGATCAACCTGTGTAGCTAGTACGAGGGGGTGAGATCGGCCACGGCAGTCGTGGATGTGACCCAGATGGCGATTGTCAAGTGACTCATCATGTTGGCTAGACGCGGCCCGGACATTGAGTTTCATTTTGACATGTTTGAATTGTTTGAATTGTGGTTCATTTTACTTTGTTGCATTGTCGAATTGGTGATGAATTTGTGTTATATGATTGGCGTGCGTGGATTTGCATGGATTTTGAGGGTTTGGGTATGAGGAGTATGGTTGTTCGGTAGGACTTTTGAGGGGCCATCTGATGCTGTTCGGAGTCGTGCCCAGGCGCGTCTGCAGATGTTTAGGGGGCGGATTTGCATAGTCCGGTTGTAGATGCTCTTATGAACAGGGTTTGGTAGCACATATATTTTATTTCTGTACCATGATAGAAATCAAGTAATACTATTTTTTTTTCTTTACATACTTCTAACTTTTTTATAATATATACAATAGGATATTCTCCTACCTTCTAATAGAAAAACAAGAGTTTTATTTCCATGTTGTTCCACTTCGCAATCGTTGCTTTGTCCTTGTTTGTTGCAATATTCAGTTTTGGGTTGCTTAAACTGTAGATTGGCACCACAAAGCGTCAATAGTTCTTCAACACTTGCATCACATGTTGTGGGAATAAATTTCACAAGGGGTAGAAATGAATGTCCACAACAACCGCCATGTAAATTTTGGTGAAGGAAATTTGCCTGGGCCACACATCATGTCCATTTGCTGACCTTCTATAAATAACTACTACTTGTATAGCAGAATCACATTTAAGGGAGAAAGCATGACCAAGTGTATGAGGAGGGCAACAATGATGATCATGATGAGTGTGTCACCAGTCAGATAGTGCAATTTCCCACGGAATGAGATGCATTGGGAATTTGATTGGAACTTTGACAAACCAAGTATCCTTGGAGTCCTCTTTTAGCGTTACCGTGATTATTCACCGGAGTGGCACGATGGAATTGAGCAAGCCACAGGAGTGTATTTAGCATTACTTCCTCAAAGATTCTTACGTGAGTGTTACCTCGCCTCCACCAGTGATGCTTCTCTTACTATTAGCGCATGTATATGTCACGTTGGGCATGTCCCACATATTGTTGTAACCATCCTAGTTTCTACATTGTAGCCCATGCCTGCGTGCCTAGATTGTAGGGTTGGCGCATATATGTGTAAAGGTCCTGTAACTCAGTCAATACATAGTGAATCTTCCTGTTCAACTCTTCCAGTGTGCCTGGATGGTGAAATATATTTGTGAACTGTTGCAACATTCAGCTTTACTATCATGAGCCGGGGGGGGGGGGGGGGGGGGGGGGGGGGGGATCCATTCCTATACACCGAATGATGACATTGTTTCAGTTACGATCAGAATACATGTTATGGTCAGAATTTATTTACATTCAAATCGAGGAATAAATGATCTTTGCAACATGTTAACACTTAAAAGTCGATGTACAACCATCTCACCAAAATACAAGTCAATATACAGCCATAAGAAAAGAAAATATTTCAATTCACGGTACAAGCAACCCAGCTAGTGGCAGTCTTCAGATGGTGATGACCCTGCATTTCTCGAGCAAGAAGTCATGCTCCATCAGTAGGCCCGTCGATGAGGACACAAGGAACCCGTCCACCCTGGCCACCATGTCCATGTCGATGGTCACTATGCTCAGCCCGCGGCCGACCACGTAGATCTTCCTGCTGACAGCCACGAGCTCACAGGGTGGGCGCGGCTTGTCCAATAGCCTGCCAACCATCACCAACTCCTTAGTCTCATTCAGCTATATCATCAGCTGGGTGCCGAGGGACTGATCAAGCATGCAGAGCATCCGGTCCACAACGACCGTCGGGCCAGACCGGCATAGGGCAATCTCATTCTCCTTGCCCCTCCAGGACTGGTCAACAAGGTGGTATATACCCGGGAAGTACATCCTATTCCAGCACGCCTTGTGGGTGGTCACCAGCTCATCACGAATGCCACGAATTTGACGATGTCAGGGGTGAGCATCGGGTTCTTGTGGGACACTAACAGTCTGTGGCTTTGTCATAGATGTCCCAAGAATTGTGTGATTTGTACATTAATCAAATCTCACCCGTAACATAAATCTTGTCATTCAAAGCTACTTGTCATCGAGACCAACCTGCATAGAGAGTATGAGGGCGCGAGAGCGGCCACGGCTATCACAGGCGTGACCCATATGGCGACAATCGAGTGATTCATCATGTTGGCCGGACGCTGAATTTCATTTTGGCATGCTTTAGTAGTTGAATTGTGGTTCGCCTTGCTTTGTTGCATTGTTGAATTGGTGATGAATTTGTGTTATATGATTGACGTGCATGGATCTGCATGAATTTGAGGATTTTGATGTGAGTGTGATTCGTCGGTAAGACTTTTGAGGGGGCGTCCAACGTTGTCCAGAGTCTTGCCCGGGCGGCTCTGCGGATGTTTAGGGGGCGGATTTGTGTAGTCCGGCTGTAGATGCTCCTACAAACATGGTTAGCACATACATTTTATTTCTGTACTGCGATGGAAATCAAGCGATACTTTAAGTTTTTCTTTACATACTTATAACTTTTTAATAATATACAATAGGATATTCTCCTACTTTTTCATAAAAAATAAGAGTTGCATTTCTCTGTTGTTCCACTTCGCAATCGTTGCTTTGTCCCTGTTTGTTGCAATATTCAGTTTTGGGTTGCTTAAACCGTAGATGATCACCACAAAGCGTCCAAAGTTCTTGAACAATTACATCACCTACTGTTGGAATAAATGGCCACAACAATTGACATGTGAATTTTGATGAAGGAGCGATGTCTGGGCCACACACCAAGCCCATGCGCTGACCTTCTATAAATAACTACTACTACCTCCGTTCCAAAGTACATGACGTTTTGGTATGCTAGTTTAGCCTACTAAAACATCATTTATTTTGGAATGGAGGTAGTACTATCTTACTTGTATGTAAGAATCACATTTAGTTGCTAGAGGGAGAAAGAATGAAGTGTGTGAGGAGGGCAACAATGATGAGCATGATGAGTGTCACAAGTCAAATAGTGCAATTTCCCGGGGAATGAGATGGGTTGGGAATTTGATTGGAACTTTGACAAACCTAGCATCTCTGGAGTCCTATTCTTCTAAAGTTACCATGATTACTCACCAGAGTGGTGCCATGGAAATGAGCAAGCCAAAGGGGGCATCTTGGACGTTACTTCCTTAAGATGCTTACCGTGATTGTTCTTCTCACCTCCACCAGTTGTTCCGCTCTATCCTGTTTCTTCCAATGGCTTCCAGTGTGCCCGGCTGTGGTGGGCATATGGAGCCCTACCTATTGCTAGGCAAGTTGTGTTTGTCAACTGTTGTAACTTCCAGCAATTACTCTTTTGTGGGGGGGGGGAGGGGGGACAATCCATACCACACCCACTTAATGTTGACATTGTTTCAGTTTTCACCTCGACGTGTCGAGGACAGGGCAAAAAATGTAGACATAGCGAAAACCTGTTACGATCAGAACTTATTCACATTCAAAAACTACAAACAAAAATAACCAACAACCGAGGGACTGGTCGAAGAATAAACAACCTGAGCTTTCCTTCCCTCATGTTTAAAGTTAAAAATCAATCAATGTACATCCATGTCACCAAAATACACAAGTCGATATACAGCGAGAAGAAAAGTAAAATGTCCACTATTATTTTATTAGTTTGCAGTACAAGCAACCAAGGTAGTAAGTGGTCTTCAAATGGTAAAGACCCTACATTTCTCATGTGGGAAGTCATGCTCCATCAGCAGATCCGTCTACGAGGACACAAGGAACCTGTCACCCTAGCTGTCGTGTCCATGGCGATACTGTGCTCAGCCCCGGGCCGATCGCATAGATCTTCCAGCCAATGGCCACAAGCTCACAAGGCGGGCGTGTGAGCTTGTCCGACAGTCTGCCAACCATCACCCACTCCTTGGTCTTGTTCAACACATCATCAGCTTGGTGTCGAGAGACTGGTCGATCATGTAGAGCGTTCCATCAACAACGACCATCGAGCCAGGCCAGCATAGGGCAATCCCATTCTCTTTGCCCCTCCAATACTGGCCGACCGGGTCATATATACCCGTAAAGTACATTTTGTTCTAGGACGCCTTGTGGATTATCACCAGCTCATTATCCAATGCCACGAATTTGACAATGTCAGGGGTGAGCATCAGGTTCTTGTGGGAGCACCAAGAGTATGTGGCTTTGTCATAGATGTCCTAAGAATTAGGTGATTTGTGTGTTAATCCAATCCCATCGTAACATAAATCATGTCATTCAAAGCTTCTTATCATTCAGATCAACCTGCATAGGGAGTACGAGGGGGCGAGAGCGGCCACAGCAGTCGCGGGCATGACCCAGATAGCGACTGTCGAGTGATCCAGCATCTTGGCCGGACAACGCACACACGTTAAATTTCATTTTGGCATGTTTGAATTGTTTTTCATTTTGTTTTGAGGATCAAAGCAATCACCGCTGTCATACAACAAGCTTGCAATCACAGAACATAATATCGCTAAGCTCAGGCGGGAGAGCCGCCAGCAAGAAGAAATCGTCTTGACTTGTTGCCATGGCAGCGAGCATGTGTGCCAACATGTTCTGATCCCTTCTCACCTAACCAAACTGAACAGACCTGGACAAGCTTAGTGAAGCACGAATATCAGCAATAATAGGCAGTCCAGTTCCACCTGCACAACGGCGTTAAAGTATTTCAAAAGCTTTTGTACATGCGACGCCCCATTGAAAAGAATTTCCCAGTGTGCCAAAGCCTCCGCTTCCTCCATAGAAGAGCAGGGACCGATGCGACGCCCCATTGAGAAGAAGGGGCGGCCACTGCACCGGCAGCACTCGCCCCTGAGGTTGCATCAAACGCATCATCCGAATTCAATTTACCACTCCCGCCAGGTGGGAGATTCCAGTTTGCAACAGCAGGCGGGCGCGTGGACACGCGACGATCCCCAAATAGATTACTGCAGCAGCTACTTTTCTCGTTTTCCGTTCGCACCTGGGCATGGCTGATTTCCTCCATATACCTGACCAAGAACGACACTGAACCCGAGATCGATTCTTCGCCATCGCTGTGTTATATGTTGTCTCGAAGAAACCATGCTCTCCATAGGAGGAGCAGAATTTTTGCAATCGTTTATTCATCACATATGCTGAGGAGTACTTGAAATCAATATTTCCCAGTGTGCCAAAAGGCCTTCCCTTTTCGGAAATGTTCCGCTGCGCTCGCATAGCTTGTGGGAGGCTTTGCTTTTTGTACATGAGACCACCACATGGTACTCATTTTCTTCGGCACTTCCACAAATGTCACAAATACGAATTGCGGTTTATTTTCTTTTGTTGCATTGTTGAATAGATGAATTTGTGCTATATGATTGAAGTGCATGGATTTGCATGAATTTGGGGGTTTTGATATGAGGAGTGTGGTTGTTCGGTAAGCCTTCTGAAGGGTCGTCCGACACTGTCCGGAGTGGTGCGCGGGCGCGTCTGTGGATGTTTAGGGGGCGGATTTCGATAGTCCAGTTGTAGATGTTCTTACAAACAGGGTTGGGTAGAACATATATTTTATTTCTTTACCGCAATGGAAATCAAGCAATACTAGTACGTTTTCTTTACAAATTTTTTTTAATAATATATAGTAGGATATTCTCCTACTTTCTCATAAAAACAAAGTTTATTTCTCGGTTGTTTCAATTCGCAATCGTTACTTTGGCCTTGTTTGTTGCAATACTTTTGGGTTGCTTAAACCGTAGATGGGCACCACAAAGCGTCAACAGTTCTTGAGCAATTGCATCACCAACAATTGTCACAAGGCGGTAGAAATAAATGGCCACAACAAGTCTGGGCCATCCACTATGTCCATTCACTGACCTTCTATAAATAACTACTCCCTTCATTTCTGGCACCACAAAGCGTCAACAGTTCTTGAGCAATTGCATCACCAACAATTGTCACAAGGCGGTAGAAATAAATGGCCACAACAAGTCTGGGCCATCCACTATGTCCATTCACTGACCTTCTATAAATAACTACCTACTCCCTTCATTTCTGGCACCACAAAGCGTCAACGGTTCTTGAGCAATTGCATCACCAACAATGGTCACAAGGCGGTAGAAATACAATGCCACCACAAGTCTGGGCCATCCACTATGTCCATTCACTGGCCTTCTATAAATAACTACTCCCTTCATTTCTGGCACCACAAAGCGTCAACGGTTCTTGAGCAATTGCATCACCAACAATGGTCACAAGGCGGTAGAAATACAATGGCCACAACAAGTCTGGGCCATCCACTATGTCCATTCACTGACCTTCTATAAATAACTACTCCCTTCATTTCTGGCACCACAAAGCGTCAACAGTTCTTGAGCAATTGCATCACCAACAATTGTCACAAGGCGGTAGAAATAAATGGCCACAACAAGTCTGGGCCATCCACTATGTCCATTCACTGACCTTCTATAAATAACTACTCCCTTCATTTCTGGCACCACAAAGCGTCAACAGTTCTTGAGCAATTGCATCACCAACAATTGTCACAAGGCGGTAGAAATAAATGGCCACAACAAGTCTGGGCCATCCACTATGTCCATTCACTGACCTTCTATAAATAACTACTCCCTTCATTTCTGAATATAAGACCTTTTAGAGATCCCACTATAGACTACATACGAAACAAAATGAGTATAAATACATCTATATATATCACTAATAGTCCATAGTCGAATCTGTCTTATAATCTCTAGAAGGTCTTACACTACCTTACTTGTATAACAGAATCACGATTAGTTGCCGAAGGGTCACGTGAGGGCAACAATGAGCATGATAGTGTTATACAGCTCAAATAGTGCAATTTCCCGGGGAATGAAATGCGTTGGGAATTTTTTTAGAACTTTGATGAACATTGGTTCTCTGGCACTGTGCCGGGCCATGATGGGTAGTGAAGCTACAACATTCAGTTTTACTCTCATGCTGGGGGGGATCCATACTGAAACAGACAGGGCGCACACCTGGACTTGTCCACATTGTTTCAGTTTTACAATCAGAATTTATTCACACTCATGTTAACAGTTAAAAGTCAATCGATGTACAGCCATCCCACCAAAATACAAAAGTCGATATACAGCCACAAGAAAAGCCAAAACGTCCAGAGTTATTTCAGTTCACGGCACAAGCAACCCAGCAGGTGGCGGTCTTCAGATGGTGATGACACTGCACTTCTCCGGCGAGAAGTCATGCTCCATCAGCGGCCCGGTTGACGAGGAGACCAGGAACCCGTCCACCCTGGCTGCCATGTCCATGTCGATGGTCACCGTGCTCAGCCCCTTGCCAATCACATAGATCTTCCTGCCGATGGCCACAAGCTCGCAGGGTGGGCGTGTAAGCTTGTCCGACAGCCTGCCGACCATCACCCACTCCTTGGTCTCGTTAATCCACATCATCAGCTTGGTGCCGAGGGACTGGTCGAGCATGTAGAGCGTCCCATCAACGACGACCGTCGGGCCAGACCAGCACAGGGCAATCTCATTTTCCTTGCCCCTCCAGGACTGGTCGACCGGGTCGTATATACCCGCGAAGTACATCCTGTTCCAGGACGCCTTGTGAATGGTCACCAGCTCATCATCGAGTGCCACAAATTTGACAATGTCAGGAGTGAGCATCGGGTTCTTGTGCGAGAACCAAGAGTCCGTGGCTTTGTCGTAGATGTCCCAAGAATTAGGTGACTTGTCTGTCAGTCCGAGTCCTCCAGTAACATAAATCTTGTCATTCAGAGCTGCCGTTACAAAGAAGCACCTGAAATCAAAACAGCAGGACATAAGTGGATCACCCATAGTAACTAGGAAACTAGGCCACATATGCAATGGGGAAAACAAAGAGAGAACAGAAGCTGATGGAGTACCTAGCAGTAGGCATTGGTGCAGCTTTGCTCCAGTGATTTGAAGCAGCATCATAACAATACACTTCATCAGTAGCATCCTTTAGCCAACTACAACCACCCATGAGAAATAACCTCCTGTCCAAGGACTCTATGGAAACGCCTTCCCGCCCTGAGCATGGAGGTTCCATGACTTGGATGACTTTCAAGCACCGGGTCGTAGGGTCAGGAACAAGAACATAGCATTTGAAGCCTGTACCCCTACAGATCACATATATCCAGGACTCATCCAAGTTGTTCCTCTTGCGGTAAGAGTGCCACTCTTCACTACATAACAATGCCTTCCATCCCCTCGAGACACATCTAAGAGCATTGTGATACTGGCGAGGAACCCTTGCCAGGCAAAGAAGAGCGATCTCGTCCGGAAGACCATGTAGAAGTGGAGTCTGGAGCTCAGCAGATTCCATCTTCCTACAGAATAGCTTCTGGTAATCACCACTTTCAAGGTGATGGTTCATCCTAGTAACACAGAATAAAGCAGGTGAGAAAGGGACAGCTGTTCGAATTGAAGCCATAAAACATAACTAAAGCAAACGGAGTTGGACAAAGTGCTGAAAACCCATTTGGTGGAATTCAACTCAATCAAGGATATGGACAAAATAAGATACATGGACAACACATAAATCAAGAGGTGGTGAGCTTTTCCAGAAACACACAATTTTCCAATGGCACTAGTGTTACTGACAAACCTTGTTACCACAAATATTATAATCATTGTTTCATTCTTAATAGGCACATTTTCTCAGAAAATTTAATCAGTTTAGGATTTATAATCAGGTAGTGTAACTTCTTAAAGAGACACCTTTCTCAGATACCGTCCTTGTGATCTCATCATAGCAAACAAGCAGAAATAAAAGGAAACTAAAAGGAATTATGTGTTAACTTCTGTAATAGTGATTCTTAAATGGGTGGACAGCACCACACTAAAACAGTGAATACAATGGATCCCTAGTATTTTCAAGCAACAAAATATTAGTTGCAACAATTGTTTACGCGCATCGTTGCTCAGAAAATTTGATCAGTTTTGGAGGTATAATCAAGGAAAGAGGACTTTATAAAGTACACCTTTCTCAGATACCGTCCTTTGATCTCATCACAGCAAAGAAGCACAAAAACTGGGAAACAAAACAGATACTCTAATGGGACTACTAACAAGCAGAATATATTGTTCTTTAAGCTGACACATGTGCAAATGACAAAAGGCTGTTGTGGTCTGAAATCCATTTGCTGAGAAAATTTGATCAGTTCAGAATGTATAATCAATGAAGGAGCACTTTTTAAGAGACACCTTTCTCAGATACCGTCCTTGTGATCACAGCAAAATTTTAGTTCTTCTATAATTCAATTACAGCACTTTGCACTGAATATTTTATCAGTTTAGGATGCTTAATCACTGATTGAAGAGCCAAAACATTGTAAGGATGACAAAGCAAACACCAAATGAGGGCAAGGTGAGATATTATTTAATGTATACCAAACATCGAAAAAACATGTAATTCTGCCTAAAATGCAAGAAGAGCATGTGGATTGCCATTGAATTCAGGTTTGCCATTGTTTGCTCAGAATGTATGATCAGTTTAGGATGTGTAATCAATGAAGGAGGACTTTTTCAAGAGCCACCCTTACTCAGATACCGTCCTTGTGATTCGTCACAGCAAACAAAGAAGCAGACGAAGGTTACATAACCCATGAACCTAGCAAATCAAATGGATTTACATTTCAAGCAGGATATGCGCTTCAAATGAAGAAGGCATTGTAAAGACACACTTTAGTGATTGTGGATCACTTGTCAATTCATGTTTTCAGATGCCTGCTCAGAATATATGATCAGTTTAGGATGTGTAATCAAGGAAGGTGGCCTTTTTCAAGAGCCAAATTACTCAGATACCGTCCTTGCGATTCATCACAGCAAACATGCAAGCACAAAATAGCTATGAAAACTAGTCATACTCATGCTACCATTGAACACAGCGAAGTACATGCTTTCCATTTCAAATGCAAGAGAACAAAAAAGAAACATGGAAGGGTGTTTGCTCAGAAATTAAGATCAGTTTAGGTTGTATAATCAAGGAAGGAGGGCCTTTTCAAGAGCCACCTTACTCAGATACCGTCCTTGCGATTCATCACAGCAACAAAAAAAAGCTAGTCACACTTATGCACCACCCGATGAAACCAGTGAAGTAGATGGTTTACATTTCAAACAAGAAAGGTTGCACGACAAAAGAAACAAAGACATTGTAAAGCGACCAACTGGTTCGAATGTCCAATTCAGATTCGAATATGTTTGCTCAGAATATATGATCAGTTTAGGGTGTATAATCAAGGAAGGTGGCCTTTTTCAAGAGCCAGCTTGCTCAGATACCGTCCTTGTGATTCATCATAGCAAACAATTAAGTTCACACAAGCATATGTTTAATATTTCAATGAAAAAGAAGAAAAACAAAATGAAGTGATGAGAACCATGGGAGTGCGTTTGCTCAGAATTTATGATCAGTTAAGGGTGTGTAATCAAGGAAGAAGGCCCTTTTTCAAGAGCCACCTCGCTCAGATACCGTCCTTGTGATTCATCACAGCAAACAATTAAGTTCACACAACATGTCTTGTAAGCATATGTTTAATATTTCAATGCAAAAGAACAAAAACAAAACAAAGTGATGGGAACCATGGAATGGATGTGCGTTTGCTCAGAATTTATGATCAGTTAAGGGTGTGTAATCAAGGAAGGGGGCCCTTTTCAAGAGCAACCTTGCTCAGATACCGTCCTTGCGATTCGTCACAGCAAACAAAAACCAAACATATCAGCAAAGCATATGTCTCACATTCCGATGCAAGAAAAACCAAAAACAAAACACTACGATTGGAACCATGGAATGGATGTGCGTTTGCTCAGAATTTATGATCAGTTTAGGGTGTGTAATCAAGGAAGGTGGCCCTTTTCCAAGAGCCGCCTCGCTCAGATACCGTCCTTGTGATTCATCACAGCAAACAAATCAAGACAACACAAGATATAAGTGGAGTGTACGCTGCACATTTCAGTGCATGGAAGCAAAGAAACGCTCTGAAGGAAGGGTGTTGTGCTTGCTCAGATATTAGTCTCAGATTGGGTATAATCACGCCGCGGGAGGACCCGTCGCTCATATACCGTCCTAGCGGAATCATCACGGCAAAACAACCGCCAGCCTCGAGGGGCAGACGAACCAGGGCCAATCCAGAAATGGAGAACGGTCACTGCTCCTGCTACTGCTACTCAACGTCAACCAGGCCCAGATCGGGCGAACGAACGAACCCTACCAGCGAAGCACCCTACCGCGCGAGAGATCCCCAGTCTATCTGATCCACCAACGATCTACACTAAGCAAACTAGCAGGCGTACATCGACTGGAATACCATCGGAGGGGGGAACCAATCGCACCTTGTGGGGGTGCGTGCGTGCCCATCGGATCTGACGGGACTCGGGGTGGGCGCTACCGGCGGCGAGAGGCTGGGGAGGCGGGGAACACCTAGATCTGGCGCGGGGGGGGGGGGGGGGGGGGGGGGGGGGGGGGGGGGGGGGGGGGGGGGGGGGGGCTGGGCTAGGGTTTGCTGGCGGCCATGGATGCGGAGAGGGGAGGGGATGGCTCCGTCTGCCGGCCGTTATATCGTGGGTGGAGATGGATGTTATCCGGACAGGACCCTCATTTTCCAACTATTCGCACCGTCTAACCTGATCTGCGCCATTCAGGGAGAAGTGTGGAATTAAGCACTGTTGTGTGGGGTTGAGCGTAAAACCGGCAGCTTATTTAGCGGCAAAATAGAAGGGGGCAAAGGGAAAATCGGAACCCCAAAACCCTAGCGCGCCGCCGCCCCCCCCCCCCCTCCCTCCTCGGCGATGGAAGAAGCGTGGCCGGCCCTCGGCCCGGCGGCCGGCGACGCGGCCTTCCCGCCCCCGCCACCGCCCGGCGCAGCGCTCGGGGGCCCCGTGGCGTGGGGCGCGGCCGCGACGGCGCGGCGGGAGGCGGTGGCCAAGGAGTCGCCCGCGCAGGCGGTGAGCCGGATCGTGTCCAGCTGCGCCAACTCGAGCGGCCTGGCCGTGGCCGTCGTCGACGCCAACGCCGTCATCTCGGGCGGCGCCGCGCTGGCCTCCGCCGCGGGGCGGCTCGTCACCGTGCCCGAGGTGCTCGAGGAGGTCCGCGACGCCGCCGCGCGCCGGAGGCTCGCGCTCCTCCCCACCCCCGTCGAGACCGTCGAGCCCGCGCCCGAGTTCGTCAAGAAAGGTCCACTGTCTAGCCCGCACAGAGCTTCATTCATACTGACACTTTCATTTGCTGATAGAGCTAAAACTGCAGTTTCATGGACTAAAAAGTTCATTTTTCGTCATCGAATTATTTACCAGGTTATTATAGGTAGTTTATGTTGCACGATGTACAGGATGATGGTTTGCGTGACTGGGTTGGTTTTGATCTTTTTATCTTACTTGTCATTAGCAGAAATTGGGCATCAAGTAGTGTTTATTCAGTGTTTTGTTGTTTGGAGTGACCTTGAGTATGCAACAGGGTGCTGTTTAAAAGGATGGTGGATATCATGCTGTCCATAGATTATTTGGGAGTCGACATTACTTGCTGTTTGGCTAGAATTTGGTAGTTGTTATAGTTTGTTTTCCCACTGCAACATGTTGACATTTGGTAGCATGTAGCCTGGAAGTTACTTCTGTTCGATAGAAGTAGCATTTTACTGTCAAATTATCTTGGGTTGTCCATAGTCTTGAAGTTACTTCTGTAGAATAGAATTACCATGCCTCTGTAAAAATTTCTCTTGCCTAAGAACCACATATTCATAGGCGAGACTAACTTTGTATATCATCATTGCTTGCAGTTGTCAAGTTTGCCAGGGAAACAGGAGATCTCCAGACACTTTCAGATGTTGATATGAAGATTATCGCTCTAGCATACATGTTGGAGGCTGAGGTCCATGGGACCAGCCATTTGCGGGAGCAGCCACCTCCACTTCACGTGGTCAGCGTCCGGACCTTGCAAGAGGCACCACTGCCAGGCTGGGGCTCTAATGTGCCTAACCTAGCAGAGTGGGAAGCATTGGATAAGATGTCTGAGGCAGGCGGGAATCTTAATTCTCGGATACTCCCACTGAAGGATCTTGAGAACCAAGAAATCCCTACAAGCGAGACCAACAGTATTTCTGAGACACAAGGTGGTGAAGAGTTTCAGCCTTCAAAGAAAGATGCATGTATTCCTTGGGAAGATGATGAGAACAATGAAGGTTGGTTGCCTGCTGTTGGCCGCACCACGCACAGAAAATATTTGCGGAGGAAAGCGAGGCGCGATGCCCTCAAGGCATCTGAACAAGGTTTTGAGACAAGTTCTGTTGCTCCATCAGTCGATGAAGATAACTTGTCTGAAAATGGTTTGGATTCAGTGGATAGCCCTTCTGTTGTTCCAGAGAAAACAAGGTCAAATACTGACAGCTTGGAATTTCCGGAAGAGAATGAACCCAAAATTGTTGGAGATCAACTAGCTAATGGGGAGAATGGGGTAGGCAATACTGGTACTGTTGAGGGCAGAAATGATACTGATGCATGCACTGAACAATTGGATAATTTGGATATAAAAAGTGAGACAGAGGAAGGTGTGAGTGCATCTTTTGTCGATGATGAGAGCAGTGAGCAGAGTTGGGCCCTGAGGTCCTTATCTGAATCTACTGTAGCGTGTGTTACTAGTGACTATGCCATGCAAAACGTTATCCTCCAGATTGGTCTCCGTCTCTTGGCACCAGGTGGCATGCAAATACGGCAGTTGCACAGGTATATGAATTTTACATTTTCGCATCTCTTTTACCACTCTACAGCCATTTAGATTCTATACTATGTATAGAAGCTTGCACACTGTTATCTGTCTCTCATGTGTTGGTGCTGATTGGCCAGGTGGGTTCTGAGGTGTCATGCTTGCTACAAGGTGACACAAGAGATTGGAAAAATATTCTGTCCAAAGTGTGGCAATGGTGGCACCTTGCGAAAGGTTTCAGTAACAGTTGGTGAAAATGGGATCACTATGGCTTCACGGCGCCCGCGTGTTACTCTCCGAGGCACAAAAGTGAGTCTGGTTAACTACACACTTAATGCTCTCTTTTTTCTATTCCCTAGACCTTTTGTTCTGTCACTTCTGTGATTAAGTGTGTGAGCTCTGGTTAATTGTTCCCTCTTCCCTGTATGTTCCACTGTTCTCCAAGAAATTAAAATAATTACACATGTGATAAGTTTATCATAGAACATCTGCATATTTCTTTCCATGACGTTCAGTGAAGAATTGTGCTCTTTAGAATCAATGCTGATGAATACCCAGAACTCTGCCAGGAGCTTTTCAACAGTTCCATATGCACGCCTTGATATTTGTTAGAGACATCTGATCTCTCTTTGGTGAAGCAGACTGTAAATATCTTGCAGTGATGATTTTCCATGTGTGCCTTCATGTTCATTTCATGTCTTTTTCTGGATACTTTGGTTAAAACTTTTCCCTGCGCCTAACCTTTGCTTTGGTTGATTCATGTAGTGACATTGATGATGTTGTTTTTAATTGCCTGTTTACTTTGCAGTTTTCCCTTCCAATGCCCCAAGGTGGAAGAGATGCCGTCATTAAGAATCCCATTTTACGTGAAGACCAACTTCCCCAGAAGGTTCTGCATCCTAAATCGAAGAAGTCAAGCAAGCTGGTCAGTACCCCTGCTAGTTTTTACACCATCGTGTTGACAAGGACACATAATTTTGAGATGTTAATTCCATAAACACCCATAAGTTAGTTTTATATACTATCATGGCGTCTCTGTTCCCTCTTCTACTGGCACAGAGTATATCAGTTAGTTCTTAGAGGAACAACTCTCATAACCATTGCTGTTTGCTACAGGGGGATGATTTCTTGGGCGCTGAGGACATATTCACGCACAGCGGCGAGAAGAAGGTGGAGCTGAAACCTCCAGTAAGGAAGGCGCTCGCAATGTTCAGCGGGAAACGGAATCCGAACGACAACCACTTTTCTCGCAAGAAGAACTAAGTTCCTGTTTGCCCTTTTGTTCCTTTGTCATCCATGTCATTGTAGTAACACATTATATGTAACGAGAAAATCAGAGTGCTATCTATATACCTTTCTCCTTTGGCGAGAATATCTACTAGAGTTAAGCATGTAAGGTTACACAGTTTTGCAACATATGTGTAAGGTTTACTTTAGAATGAACATCTATGAGATGTTGGTGTTTTATTACTGCCTTTTCTGTATCAACTCCACTGAGTTCAAGTCCATATTATTTGAATGCAAGAACTCTTGGAGCAGCACTGAGCTGTGCATGATTTAATTCCTGTTTGTTGCAGGCCACAATTTGCCAAACGTATACTGATGGTGGAAAGGCACAGTTTGAAATTTCAAAAGAATTTAGGAGTAGGAAATTTCAGTTGACTTCTTTTTGCTAGCTGTATTTCTTAGAAAATTTCCAACTGACCTTGGCTTTTTAAAAGTTTTATCTTTGCTTTTAGGAAGCACTCGGGCATAATTCAATCTCATAATTAAGATGGCAAGACATTACAATCATACATTTTCTCCACTCACATGGATAGATAAAGTGTAGTTCAACATCATAACTTGTTAAAATTTACCCCCGGGACGAATATTTGCTAAAATTTACCAAATCTATTACAACTGAGCTCACATTTGCACTTTACACGATACAAATCGATACGGCTTTTTATTGCGGGGAAAACAACAACGAAAGAATTATGTCCAACCTAAGGGGGAATTCCCTCTAATTAACATGATCACATTTAAACTTTTCCTTACAGAAGAAGAATCAAATTAATCAAGCAGTATACCCACCTCTTTCCATTTTTCATACACAACATGAACACAAAGAACAAATTTTGTTTATCACACATGCACAGGGGTCACGGCATCATCAGAATTTTAGCTCTGAGCTTCAGAAGAGCAGATCGTCGTTCGTCGTGCTGAACCCCCCGTAGATGTCGCCCATGTTGAGCAGGTCGAAGTAGCCGCCTCCGGCGACCATGCCGCCAGCACTGGCATGAGCGCCCGCCACGGTGACCGCGCTCTGGTGGTGGTGGTGTTCCTGCTGTTGGTGGTGCTGGTGCGGGTGCTGCAGCGCGGCGTAGCTGCTGCCGCTCATCTGGTCCCCGACGAAGGCGCCGTGCGACGGCGTGACGTTGCCGGAGCTGGCCGTGGAGGCCGGCCAGTGTGCGGACATGGAGTAGCTCTCCGGCCCCGGCGCCGCCGCCGCCGCGGTCGGCATCCAGTCGGCGAAGACGTAGTTCCTGGCCTGCTGCTGGTGGTGCTGCTCGTGCTGATGGTCGACGAATGGCTCGGTGGCCGAGATGGCGCCGCTGCTGCTGATGTTGGCGTCGTGGTCGTGGGTCGACGTCGCCGTGCTGCCGCCGCCGCCGCCGCCGCTGGTCATGATGAGCTCGGTGGTGGCGCTCATGGACGTGAGCAGCTCCGGCGAGGCGTTCTTGCTGGCCGGGTTGGAGCTGGAGTTGGAGCCCAGCTGCATCACCCGCTTCTTGAGGTACGAGTTCCAGTAGTTCTTCACCTCGTTGTCCGTCCTCCCCGGCAGATGCATCGCGATCTGCGACCACCTGACCAAAGAACAGAGATCTCAGACCATCAGCGCCATGGAAAACCAAGTCTGAATTGTGTCATCTTTTCGCCGCGAAACATGCCGCTTTCGAAGGGGTTTTGATTTCAAAATTCAGTTGATTTTTGTTTGTGTAGTCGAAATTTTGGTTTTTGTTTTGTATTGTTCTCAAGTTTTCGAGATGTTTAGGTGAGGATTCCTTACTTGTTGCCCAACTTGGCTTGGAGGTTGATGACAACGTCCTCCTCTTCCTGAGAGAACATCCCGCGCTTCAACCCGGGCCGCAGGTAGTTGATCCAACGCAGCCGGCAGCTCTTGCCATTCCTCTGCAGACCTGCGAGTTACCAAACAAACACACAGAGCACAACAAATTCAGGCATAATTCAAGTAAAAAAGAAGTGTTTCAGAGATACTGGCAACTAGCTCAAATTGCCACATCACATTTTGTGCTAGAATTTTGAGTTCTTGACTGACATGGGGACTATGTTCAAGCTTGGATCATGTGAAGGTCAAACAGATTTCTAGGCAATTAGCTCTTTATAGGTGCATTGGTGCTAAATAGCAGAGTATATTGAAATTTTTTTTAAATATGTCAAGACTAGAGCTGGATCATGGATGTAAGGTTCCAAGTAGAACTCCAAGATAAATACAAACAAAACCATTGAAAACGATGCAGGTTGATCAAATTATTGCTAAAATGCTACTGGACTAGTAGACTATGATTCACAATCAGCCATAAGCTGTTTCTGCAAGCATTGGCATGGAGCAATTTCCATGCATGAAAGGGGAAAGAAGTAGCAACTAATCACTCCTACATTCAGAGACAGAGAGGGAGCTCACCAGCTTTTGCAGGAACAGCACTCCAGCAGCCGAGGCCGTGCTTGAGGATGTAGTCCCTCAGCCTCTGGTCCTCCTCAGGAGACCACAGCCCCTTCCTGTAGTTCATCTTGGGCTTGTCGCAGGACCGGCAGCCCATCGACCGCGGCCTCCTCCTCTCTCCCTCCTGTGATATACCCCCTAAACTCCTCTTCTGCCTCCAAAGAGAAGGTGAGCTGTTGCAGCAGCAGAGGTAGTGGCAGCACTAGGACTTCTTCCCCCAGGCTCCATGTGCACCCTGTGATTTAAAGGGCTGCTGCATTTCGCTGCCCGGCTTAGTTTAATCCTGTGGAATTGAGTTGGTAATGGCTGCACATGGTTCAGATCATGAGCTTGGAGGCTTGGTCAGAGGATGTCACCTCCTTCCTCAAAGATTCTCGAGGGTTATTCACTCGGTTTTGGCCTCGGGCTAATGATTGTGTGGATGGAAGGATGCTCGCTGGCACTCGGAACACATTTTGTTCTCGAGTCAGTAACTGGGATGTTTCTCTAATCGGCGATTATTTATATGATAGGTCACTTGGATCATCAACAGTTTGTTTATTTTCTTCTGAGTTTTACTGAACTTAAAATTCAGAGAGCATTCTGAGATAAACGCGAGCGCTGATAATCCGAGAATGTGCCGCCCTCTTCGGATGATCAAATTTGTGTAGTAAGAAAACACTGTTATCCAATAATCGGCGCGATGAAGGTCAGACTTTGTGCACCAATGATACGGGTGGAGCATTGACATGAGCTGTTCTTGCAATGAAACGGGCTCTTGGATTAATCATCAATGACAAGGCCTCTTCCAAATGTCAATCATTACGAAGGCCAGGAAGAGACAGAACAGTCAGGATCCAGAAGGATTTGCACTGCAAGTATCAAGAAGAGATGAAATGCATCCATAAACAAGGACCTTTCTGACACAGGTTAGCCATGATGAGGGACTTGGGTACCAACCATAATTTTTTCTTTCACATTCACCAAGTTCTGGAACAAACTGAGTTGGCACAATGGCACCACTGGTAATTAATATTCATAGAGGCGAATCGACCTGCCTATTTCGTGTGCTCGTTTACGAAGAGTACAAGTGTTCACCAGCTGTCTGTCGGTGAATGGCACTCCATATGGCATATGGTTAGTAGGACTGAGATTATATGCTAAGCTGCAGAGTGGCTACCTGCTTCAGTTTGGCAGCTCACATCACCATGCATGTCTCGAGACTTTGTCCTTTGTGCACACCAGTTGTTTTCAGGAAATCTTAGTGTGGGTGTGACTCTAACCCCCTTTTTCTTTATCTCTGCTCAAGCTCCTCACCCATGAAAAACAAAGACTCTGTCTATAGTGACAGATGAACAGAAAGACAAGTTTTGGCTCATGCACAACAACCTAAAGTCTTCATTCAAGTTTGGAAGTTGTCAATGTCCTTCTGCCTCTTGACATCATTCCCTGCATGAATCCACAAAGGTTTCTGTTCTGCAGAACATACAACCATTTGGTTTGCGCGATAACCGCTTTGCTTTGGGACTCGTGCAAAGTCTTCGGATTCAGAATTTTACAGTGTCTTGCTGATTCTCTGCATGAGCCCACAAGGTTTCTGTTTTGCAGAACATCCATCCATTTGGTTCTTCTCGACATGGGAACCAAAAAGAAAGAGCATGATCTAGCATGTACGCAGCATACTATTTGCCAAGACACACATATCAGCAAAGTTTCTGATCTGTAAATTTCCTTGACTAGAGGGGTGATTATTGACTAATCATACGCCATGAGGTCCTATCTTTCTCTTCGCCGCATTTTAATACGCGGCAATGACCTACAAAACGGGGCGGCTCCATGTGAGCTCAAGGTCACCCTAATCTCATCAGCACCAAACAAGGGGATTTGCTGATGCTGGTGAGAACAAAAAGAAGAAAGAAAGAATCAAAGCCTAGAGATTTCTCCCTCTTTGAAATTAGCCGACACCTATAAAACTAGAAGAAAACCTAATTGACTTGGGCACAGTTGCATGTGGACAAACACCTAATCTCCATACAAACTCAGCATCTTGCACAATACATTATGCACCACCGGTTAAACTAATGCGCATTTCTTCTCAAAGGGAAGGATGGGAGGAATCTTCTGTCCCCAGTGAGAACTGAGAACAGCTCCCTGACTTGCAAGAGGAGGACTTTCCTGCCCTTATCACATCTTCTAGATTAATAGGATGGTTTTTTAAAATATTTAAATTTGAAAATGTTTTCGGCGAATGATTAAAGAATGGGGATGTGCAAAATATGCTGCTGATTAAATAAGTGAGCCAAGAACATGCAGCAGGAAAGGGGAGGGGGCTTCTGATTTGTTGATGTACTGGCAATGATGGGATGCAAGTCAATGCTTTGGTCCAGAGATTAATCCACAGATCAGACAGGCAAGATGGCCTAATTGTATACACAAGCACAGCTCACCCATCATGCATAGGTTATTTAATTAGTTAAATCCACTGCAAGTTGTGTCAGTATATCTTTGCAGGATTAAGTAGAAGAAGAGGGGAGCTGGAAAAAAAATGGGCCAGCCTGCTAAGCATGCACATTAAAGAAATTCAAGGAGTTCCTGAGGATTTAGAGATGATGTTGATTTCCTTGGTTATTACTACTGCTAACAAGTACACTTTGTCTCTGCGACAGATAGAAAATTAAGGTTGTGCCATGTTTAAGCATGTATGTGACACTGTACACACACTGGCAAAGAATAAGATTATCCTATGGATGGAAGTACATTATCATGAGTTCATGACAGTTAATGCCATGTAATGAGATTAGTGGCTTAAGTGGAGGAGAAGAGGGGATCCATGAGCACACTGCTACCACTTAACCCGACCTAGATCATATAAATCGAGTTTACTTAAAAGCTTTATGAGTCTAAATGAGAGATAAGCTATTTGTTTAGATTATAATGGTTTTTGCGTCATCCTTGACGTATCTCTTTAAGGTCCATGCTTAGCAATGAATAATGGTCACTACATCACAGCACATACATAAATGGGCTAACAAACGAAGCCCACTAAGATCTAATCATGATTATTAATGGTTGACAAAGTGGATCAGTAATAAGCAAGTTGATTAGGCCCATGTAAACAAAACCCGTTTTTTTTTGTTTAGGGGGAGGGGGGACAGGAGCAAAGGACAACATTTCAAACAGTCTCGTCAAGCTTGGTTCAAACAAAAAACAGATAAACAAATTGACAACCTTCATTCCAAATACCCGACAACATTTCAAACAACACAAGACATCAACCTTGTAGCAATATCAGGCATATATACAGATCATTGTTAAACATCAAGATTAAACGTACACGATTAGGTTATTTGAACTTGATGCTTGTATTTATTAGTGTAACTCTCTTCTTTAACTCTCCTTTAATATCTTCATGTATCTCTCTTTCTCTCAACGTACTATGCACAATTGTAACAATCAAATGTATGCATTTATGGGATAAGCCCCATCCTATGAATATATAACATGTGGGCTCTCCACCAGGAGAGTTGAGACGCTTTACCCATCTTGACATGGTATACAAAGCCTCCTTCTTCCATCACATCTAGCAGACCCCTCACCACTGCAACCTTCATCTTTCACCTTGAGCTGCCATGTCCTCCTCCACCCAAGTCTCTTCCCTTGGCCTCAATTACACCACATCCGAGCCTCTCAGCCGAACCAACTATGTCCTCTAGAAAGCCCAAGCTCGCTCTCAAATCATGGGGGCTGAGCTATATGGGTACATCGATCAATCTACACCCGAACCTACCAAGACCATCGTGACCAAGAACTCCGATGGGAAAGAAGAGATTGTTTCCAACCCCACCTACAACTCGTGGCTCGTCCAGGACCAGCATATCATGGCCTATCTCCTTTGGAACCTCTCCAAGGAAGTTCTCGTTCAGGTTGCATCCCTAGAAAACTCCCACACGATCTAGTCAGCACTTGCTAACATTTTTGCCGCCCAATCCCGCTCCCGCACCAACAATTGCCGCATCGCCCTCTCAAATGCCAAAAGGCTCACAGAGTGTGCAAGTACTTACTTCGGTCATATGTGAGCCCTCTCTTGTGAGCTCATTGCAGCTGGCAAACCCATCAAGGACGAGGAGCTTCTCTCCTTCATCATCGGGGGACTTGATATGGATTATCAGCCCCTCATCTCGGCGCTGGATGTCTGTGTGGAGCCCCTGACCATGGATGATCTCTTCGGCATGGTCTCGAATTTTGACCAACGAGTCGAGATGTTAAGGAACGGGGGCAGGTGGCTTCGAATCCTATGCCAATCTCGCTGCTCGAGGCCATAGCGGGTATCCCAAGGGCTACTGCAATGGTGGTGGTCGCGACAGCGACTATGGTGGTAACAACAACGGTAACAACTACAACACCGGCAGCAACAGCAATTACAACTCCGATGGCGGCGGCGTTGGTCCGTGGCGGCGGCCACTACCACAACAACAACTACTACTACTACTCCGGGAATAACCGACGCCCCTCCTACAACAAAAATAGGGGTCGTCCATTTCAAGGTTATGATGAGTATGGAAATAAATGTCAAATTTGCAAAAAATATAACCACATTGCAAAGGATTGTGATTGGTGCTATGCCGAGAACAATTCCCAACGCAGGAAAGTTGCAGCAGATGCAGATACATCTTATGGAGTTGATGCCAATTGGTACGCTGACTCTGGAGCCACAAATCACATCACTAATGAGCTTGAAAAGGTGACCATGCACGAGAAATACCGTGGCCATGATCAAGTCCACAACACAAACGGTGAAGGTATTAAGATAGACCATGTTGGTCATGCAATTGTCAATACCCCTCATTGCAATATTCATCTTAGAAATATCTTACATGTCCCACAAACTGACAAAAATCTTGTTTCTGTTCATCGTATTGCCATAGATAACAAAGTTTTTCTTGAGTTTCACCCCTACTTCTTTTTGATTCGTGATCAGGCCACAAGGAAAATTCTCTACCGTGGCAGATGTGTGCATGGGCTCTACCCTTTGATTCCTCAGTTTAGAAGCTTCAATAAACAAGTGTGTGGTGTCATCAAAATTTCATCGAAACGGTGGAATGCACGATTAGGACATCCTTCTTTTGTTATTGTTCAACAAGTGCTTAGAAATGATCAGCTCCCATGTGTTGGTGAGCGTAGTCTTGAAACTATTTGTGATTCTTGTCAGAAAGCGAAAGCTCATCAATTACAATATCTTGTTTCCACTAGGATTTCTACCAAACGATTGGAACTTGTTTTTCTTGATGTATGGGGTCCAGATCCTTCTTCCGTTGGTAGACATACTTACTATGTTAGTTTCATAGATGACTACAATAAATTCACTTGGATCTATCTTCTTAAAAAACGTTATGACGTTTTTCAAGTTTTTCATAATTTTCAAGCACTTGTTGAATGCCAATTTGACACTAAATTCCTTGCTGTCCAATCTGATTGGGGTGGTGAATACGAGAAGTTAAATTCGTTTTTCCAAAAGTTGGATGTTTTGCATCATGTTTCATGCCCTCACGCCCACAAACAAAATGGGTCCGCCGAGTGCAAACATAGCCATATAATTGAGGTAGGACTTGCTTTCCTAGAAGATACCTCCATGCCTCTCAAATTTTGGGATGAGGCATTTCTTAGTGCAGTTCATCTCATCAATATGCTACTAGTCATGTCATCAACAATGAAACACCCATGCAATGACTCCTTCACACTCGACCAAACCATAACTCTCTTCGTGTCTTTGGATGCACTTGTTGGCCTAACCTTCGCCCCTACAATACTCCCAAATTCATGTTTCGCTCAAAACAATGTGTTTTGGGTTATAGTGCACAACACAAAGGTTGCTTATACGGTTGTACCGCCGGAATAACAGTGGATGTTTTTCTTTTCTTTTCTTCTGGCTGTATACCTGACTTCTGTATTTTGGTGAGATGACTTTTAATAATTTTAAGATAAGGAAAGAAAAGCACAGGTTGTTTAATCCTCATCGAGTACTTGTTGTAAGAGTAGGAGGTTTTCACCCTCTCCTGTTCAAACCTGGCATGAATGCATACCATGGACATGTCCACCTGTTTGCAAAAGTTAGGTCATTTATCCATAGTACTAAAAAAAACATCAGTTGAGAGGAGCGTGCGAGACTAGGCCACACAGATATGTAGTTTTTCTTAATTTATTTTTTCTAGTATTTGCAATTTCTGTCATTATCAATCAACATGAACATTTCTTGTGTCCTAATCATTTATTGAAATTTTTAAACAATTTTACAATTTCAAATTGTGTAGGTAAATTTTATGAACTTGAACACTTTTTTCAAAATTATTTACAAATTCCAATAATTTATAAAAAAATTTGAACACAAATTGCAAACCATGTACTTTTAAAAATTTATCATTTTTTAAATGCAAACATTTCTTAAACTTGAGAATAATTTTTCTGAAAACACGAACATTTTTTGAAATTCTAGAATTTGTTTTTAAGCTATAAAAAATAGTTGAAGACAAGAACAATTTTTGGTATTCAAAATAATATTTCAAATGTTTGAACAGGTTTCAACGAAATAGTAAAGTTCAAAAATGTGAAAAATAAATTAATGAATTGAAAAGAGTGCGTCAATTTTTTGTAAATGTTCATGGATTTTAAAAAACCAAATATTTTAAAGAGAAGTTCACTAAAAAAAATTTGCAAAAAAGCTTGAGAAATTGAAAAGGATTTAGAAAATTTGAGAATTATTTCACGAATTAGATATTTTAAATTTTTAAAAAAGTTCATGCATTCAATAAAAGAATTAAAAGGAAAACAAAAGATTCCCAGAATAAGACAAATCGAAACCCGGTTTAAAAAAAAAGAACAAACCTTGGGTTGGAGTTCGAATCTCCCGTGGCGCACATGTTTTGAAGACTAAAAAGAAAGAGAAAAAAAAGTTGTGGATGCCAAATAGGGTTTTCTATATCACATATGCCGGAACGTGTACAAGCGGTACGTCAAGCCGGACGCTACATCCTTTTTTCTTCTCTAATTGTTTGAAGTGTTTTTTTTATGCGAGCCCCAAACAAGCGGGAGGGCACAACCTCGTTTGTTTTCACGCTGTTGTTTTCATTTTTTACTTTCATTTATGCATCCAAATATTCTAAATAAATATATTAGAAGAACATTTTAGAATAAACATTTTAAAAAATTGTTAACCAAGCATTAGAAATATGTGAAATGTGTAAAAAATGTTTCTCATGTATACAAAAAATGTATAATGTGTATGAAAAAAGTTGGACATGTTCTTATAAAGTTTAATCCAAGCAATTAAAAAAATTAAGCAAGTATTTCAAAAATGTTGATCAAATATTTGAAAAATGTTAAGTGTGTGTAGAAATTATGTTGACCACGTATTAAAAAAAATATTAAACTTGTATTTTAAAACATTAATCCAAGCATTTGAGGAAAAATCTGAAACAAGTATTTCAATAATGTTAATCAAGCATTTGAAAAATATTAAACGTGTATAGAAAAAATGTTGAACATGTATTGATAAAATGTTAAAATTGTATTCCAAAAATGTTTATCAAGCATATGAAATATGTTAAATGTGTATTGAAATAATGGTGATGATATATTAAAATAAATTAATCTTGTATTTAGAAATGTTAATCAAGCATTTGAAAATATGAAATGTGTACAGAAAAATATTGACTATGTATTAAAAAAATGTTAATCTTGTATTTAAAAATGATGAAATATGTATTGGAAAAATGCAGATATATACAAAAATTATGTATGAAAAAACAGTGAAACCTGAGAAAAACACAAAAATCGATAAAAAATAAAAATTGAGAAAGAACCAAACAAAACTGAAGAAGTAAAGAAAAAAGACCGATGGAATTTAGAAACAAACAAAGAAAACGAAGGAAAAATAAGTGAAATAAAAAAACCGAGTAAAAACAGAGAAATCCGGTGAAAATGCATTGAAAAAACCCGGAAAATCAGTGGAATAACCGGCACTTTTCCCTTTAATTGGCCGTGCCCTACTGTTTTATCACAACTTCTACAGTGAGCTAGTGGTTTGTGGCATGACCCTTCATCCTGGAGACCCGTGTTCATTTATTTAGAGGGTTGTACCAATGCGGAAGATCAGCAAACGGACATGGTGTGTGGCCAGACCTCTTTCCTTCTCCAAACTTCACATGACAATTGTTGTAGCCATTTATTTCTTCCCCTAGTGACCTTTATTCTCCGATAGAAGGTGATGTAATTGTTGAAGAACTATTGACACTGTGGTACCCATCCACAATTAAAGCAGCCCAAAGCTGAATGCTGCAACAAACAAGGACGAATCGTGGATTGCAAAGTGGAACAACAATAAACATGGCTATAGTTTACACGTGCACCAATGTTCAAAGTTTTGAGCCTGTTGAACTAATGCCGCGTGATGGCAGTGCGCTTTGTGACGCCCTCGATTCAATCGTACACTAATCATACACGCAAATGTGTACGATCAAGATCAAGAACTCACGGGAAGATATCACAGCACAACTCTAGACACAAATTAAAATAATACAAGCTTTATATTACAAGTCAGGGCCTCGAGGGCTCGAATACATAAGCTCGAAAACACAAGAGTCAGCGGAAGCAACAATATCTGAGTACAGACATGAGTTAAACAAGATTGCCTTAAGAAGGCTAGCACAAAAGCAACAATGATCGAAAAGGCAAGGCCTCCTGCCTGGGAGCCTCCTTGTTGGGGAACGTAGCATAAATTCAAAATTTTCCTACGTGTCACCAAGATCTATCTATGGAGTCATCTAGCAACGAGGGAGGAGTGGATCTACATACCCTTGTAGATCGCGCGCGGAAGCGTTCAAGAGAACGGGGTTGATGGAGTCGTACTCGTCGTGATCCAAATCACCGATGATCCTAGCGCCGAACGGACGGCACCTCCGCGTTCAACACACGTACGGAACGGAGACGTCTCCCATGCCTTGATCCAGCAAGGAGGAGGGAGAGGTTGATGGAGATCCAGCAGCACGACGGCGTGGTGGAAGTAGCGGGATTCCAACAGGGCTTCGCTAAGCGCTGCGGGAGGAGGAAGATGTGTCACGGGAGGGAGAGGGAGGCGCCAGGCCTTAGATTGGTTTGCTCCTCCTTTTTCCCCACTATATATAGGGCCAAGGGAGAGGGGGAGGCGCAGCCCTTGCCCCTTCCTCAAAGGAAGGGTGCGGCCAAGGGTGGGGAGGAGTCCATCCTCCCCAAGGCACCTCGGAGGTGCCTTCCCCCTTTAGGACTCTCCCCTTTTTCTCTTCTCTTGGCGCATGGGCCTCTTGGGGCTGGTGCCCTTGGCCCATATAGGCCAAGGCACACCCCCTACAGCCCATGTGGCCCCCCGGGGCAGGTGGCCCCACCCGGTGGACCCCCGGGACCCTTCTGGTGGTCCCGGTACAATACCGATGACCCCGAAACTTGTCCCGATGGCCGAAATAGCACTTCCTATATATAATTCTTTACCTCCGGACCATTCCGGAACTCCTCGTGACGTCCGGGATCTCATCCGGGACTCCGAACAACATTCGGGTTACCGCATACTAATATCTCTACAACCCTAGCGTCACCGAACCTTAAGTGTGTAGACCCTACGGGTTCGGGAGACATGCAGACATGACCGAGACGTTCTCCGGTCAATAACCAACATCGGGATCTGGATACCCATGATGGCTCCCACATGTTCCACGATGATCTCATCGGATGAACCAAGATGTCAAGGACTTAATCAATCCCGTATTCAATTCCCTTTCTCTATCGGTATGTTACTTGCCCGAGATTCGATCGTCGGTATCCAATACCTTGTTCAATCTCGTTACCGGCAAGTCTCTTTACTCGTTCCGTAACACATCATCCCGTGATCAACTCCTTGGTCACATTGCGCATATGATGATGTCCTACCGAGTGGGCCCAGAGATACCTCTCCGCTTACACGGAGTGACAAATCCCAGTCTCGATTCGTGCCAACCCAACAGACACTTTCGGAGATACCTGTAATGCACCTTTATAGTCACCCAGTTACGTTGTGACGTTTGATACACCCAAAGCACTCCTACGGTATCCGGGAGTTGCACAATCTCATGGTCTAAGGAAATGATACTTGACATTAGAAAAGCTTTAGCATACGAACTGTACGATCTTTGTGCTAGGCTTAGGATTGGGTCTTGTCCATCACATCATTCTCCTAATGATGTGATCCCGTTATCAACGACATCCAATGTCCATGGTTAGGAAACCGTAACCATCTATTGATCAACGAGCTAGTCAACTAGAGGCTTACTAGGGACATATTATGGTCTATGTATTCACACGTGTATTACGATTTCCGGATAATACAGTTATAGCATGAATAAAGACAATTATCATGAACAATGAAATATAATAATAACTAATTTATTATTGCCTCTAGGGCATATTTCCAACAGTCTCCCACTTGCACTAGAGTCAATAATCTAGTTCACATCGCCATGTGATTAACATTCACAGGTCACATCGCCATGTGACTAACACCCAAGAGTTTACTAGAGTCAGTAGTCTAGCTCACATCACTATGTGATTAACACTCAATGAGTTTTAGGTTTGATCATGTTGCTTGTGAGAGAGGTTTTAGTCAACGGGTCCGAACCTTTCAGATCCGTGTGTGCTTTACAAATCTCTATGACATCTCCTAGATGCAGCTATCACGCTCTATTTGGAGCTATTCCAAATAACTGTTCTACTTGGAGCTATTCTAAATTGTTGCTCCATTATATGCATCCGGTATCTCTACTCAGAGCTATCCGGATAGGTGTTAAGCTTGCATCGACGTAACCCTTTACGACGAACTCTTTTTACCACCTCCATAACCGAGAAACTTCCTTAGTCCACTAGTTACTAAGGATAACTTTGACCGCCGTCCTGTGATCCATTCATGGATCACTCTTGTACCCCTTGACTGACTCATGGCAAGGCACACTTCAGGTGCGGTACACAGCATAGCATACTGTAGAGCCTACGTCTTAAGCATAGGAGACGACCTTCGTCTTTTCTCTCTATTCTGCCGTGGTCGAGCTTTAAGTCTTAACTTCATACCTTACAACTCAGGCAAGAACTCCTTCTTTGACTGATCCATCTTGAACACCTTCAAGATCACGTCAAGGCATGTGCTCATTTGAAAGTACTATCAAGCGTTTTGATCTATCCTTATAGATATTGATGCTCAATGCTCAAGTAGCTTAATCCAGTTTTTCCATTGAAAACACTTTCCAAATAACCCTATATGCTTTCCAGAAATTCTACATCATTTCTGATCAACAATATGTAAAAACATATACTTATCAGAAATTCTATAGTGCTCCCACTCACTTCTTTGGAAATACAAGTTTCTCACAAACTTTGTATAAACCCAAAATCTTTGATCATCTCATCAAAGCATACATTCCAACTCCGAGATGCTTACTCCAGTCCTCAGAAGGATTGCTGGAGCTTTGCATACTTATTAGCATCTTTCGGGATTGACAAAACCTTCCGGTTGTATCACATACAACCTTTCCTCAAGAAAATCGTCGAGGAAACAATGTTTTGACATCCTATCTGCAAGATTTCATAAATAATGCAGTAATCGCTAATATAATTCTAACAGACTCTTAGCATCGCTACGAGTGAGAAAATCTCACCGTAGTCAACTCCTTGAACTTGTCAGAAAACATCTTAACGACAAGTCGAGCTTTCTTAATGGTGACATTTACCATCATTGTCCGTCTTCCTTCTAAAATCCATCTGCACTCAACAGCCTTATGACCATCGAGCTGTTCTGTCAAAGTCTACACTTTGTTTTCATACATGGATCCTCTCTCGGATTATATGGCCTCAAGCCATTTATCGGAATCCAGGCCCACCATCGCTTCTCCATAGCTCGTAGGTTCATTGTTGTCTAGCAACATGACTTCCAAGACAGGATTACGTACCACTCTGAAGTAGTACGCATCCTTGTCATCCTACGAGGTTTGGGAGTGACTTGATCCGAAGTTTCATGATCACTATCATAAGCTTCCACTTCAATTGGTGTAGGTGCCACAGGAACAACTTCCTGTGCCCTGCCACACACTAGTTGAAGAGACGGTTCAATAACCTCATCAAGTCTCCACCATCCTCCCACTCAATTCTTTCGAGAGAAACTTTTCCTCGAGAAAGGACCCGATTCTAGAAACAATCCTTTATTGCTTTCGGATCTGAGACAGGAGGTATACCCAACTGTTTTGGGTTGTCCTATGAAGATGCATTTATCCGCTTTGGGTTCGAGCTTATCTACCTGAAACCTTTTTCACATAAGCGTCGCAGCCCCAAACTTTCAAGAAATGACAGCTTAGGTTTCTCTAAACCATAGTTCATACGGTGTCATATCATCGGAATTATGTGGTGCCCTATTTAAAGTGAATGTGGTTGTCTCTAATGCCTAACCCATAAACTATTGTGGCAATTTGATAAGAGACATCATGGTATGCATCATATCCAATAGGGTGCAGTTATGATGTTCGGACACACCATCACACTATGGTGTTCCAGGCTGTATCAGTTGTGAAACAATTTCCACAATGTCTTAATTCTGTGCCAAACTCGTAATTCAGATATTCATCTCTATGATCATATCATAGATCTTTTATCCTCTTGTCACGACGATCTTTCAACTTCACACTGAAATTACTTGAACCTTTCAATAATTCAGACTAGTGATTCATCAAGTAAATATACTCAACATCTACTCAAATCATCTGTGAAGTAAAACATAACGATATCCACTACATGCCTCAGCACTCATTGGATTGCACACATAAAAAATGTATTACTTCCAACAAGTTGCTTTCTTGTTCCATTTTACTGAAAAACGAGGCTTTCAGTCATCCTGCCCATGTGGTATGATTTGCATGTCTCAAGTGATTCAAAATCAAGCGAGTACAAAACGGTCCATTTGCATGGAGTTTCTTCATGCATATATACCAATAGACATGGTTCGCATGTCCCAAACTTTTCAAAAACGAGTGAGCCCAAAGATCCATCAACATGGAGCTTCTTCATGCGTTTTATACCGATATGACTTACGTGGCAGTGCCACAAGTAGGTGGTACTATCATTACTATCTTTTGGCATGAACATGTGTATCACTACGATCGAGATTCAATAAACCATTCATTTTAGGTGCAAGACCATTGAAGGTATTATTCAAATAAACAGAGTAACCATTATTCTCCTTAAATGAATAACTGTATTGCGATAGACATAATCCAATCATGTCTATGCTCAACGCAAACACCAATCTCGATGGTAGAGGGAGCGTGCGACGCTTGATCATATCAACATTGGAAACACTTCCAACACATATCGTCAGCTCACCTTTAGCTAGTCTCCGTTTATTCCGTAGCTTTTATTTCGAGTTACTAACACTTAGCAACCGAACCGGTATCTAATACCCTGGTGCTACTAGGAGTACTAGTAAAGTACACATCAACACAATGTATATCCAATATACTTCTATCGACCTTGCCAGCCTTCTAATCTACCAAGTATCTAGGGTAATTCTGCTCCAGTGGCTGTTCCCTTTATTACAGAAGCACTTAGTCTCGGGTTTGGGTTCAACCTTGGGTTTCTTCACTAGAGCAGCAGCTGAATTGCCGTTTCATGAAGTATCCCTTCTTGCCCTTGCCCTTCTTGAAACTAGTGGTTTCACTAACCATCAACAATTGATGCTCCTTCTTGATTTCTACTTTTGTGGTGTCAAACATCACGAACATCTCAAGGATCATCATATATGTCCCTGATATATTATAGTTCATCACGAAGCTCTAGCAGCTTGGTGGTAATGACTTCGGAGAAACATCACTATCTTATCTGGAAGATCAACTCCCACTTGATTCAAATGATTGTTGTACTCAGACAATCCGAGCACAAGCTCAACAATTGAGCTTTTCTCCTTAGTTTGCAGGTTAAGAAAATCGTCGGAGGTCTTATACCTCTTGACGTGGGCACGAGCCTGAAATTCCAATTTCAGCCCTCAAAACATCTCATATGTTTCGCGACGTTTCAAAAACGTCTTTGGTGCCTCAACTCTAAACCGTTTAACTAAACTATCATGTAGTTATCAAAATGTGTATGTCAGATGTTCGCAACATCCACAGACAACATTCGAGGTTCAGCACACTGAGCGGTGCATTAAGGACATAAGCCTTCTATGAAGCAATGAGGACAATCCTCAGTTTACGGACCTAGTCCGCATAATTGCTACTATCAACTTTCAACTAATTTTTCTCTAGGAACATATCCAAACAGTAGAACTATAGCGTGAGCTACGACATAATTTGCAAAAATCCTTTTGACTATGTTCAGAATAATTAAGTTCATCTTATGAACTCCCACTCAGATAGACATCCCTCTAGTCATCTAAGTGATTACATGATCCGAGTGAACTAGGCCGTGTCCGATCAACACGTGAGACGGACTAGTCAACGTCGGTGAACATCTTCATGTTGATCGTATCTTCTATACGACTCATGCTCGACCTTTCGGTCTCTGTGTTCCGAGGCCATGTCTTCACATGCTAGGCTCGTCAAGTTAACCCTAAGTGTTTTTGCATGTGTAAAACTTCTTACACCCGTTGTATGTGAACGAAAGAATCTATCACACCCGATTAACACGTGATGCTTCGAAACGACGAACTGTAGCAACGGTGCACAGTTAGGGGAGAACACTTCTTGAAATTTTAATGAGGGATCATCTTATTTACTACCGTCGTACTAAGTAAACAAGATGCATAACATGATAAACATCATATGCAATCAAATAGTGACATGATATGGCCAATATCATGTAGCTCCTTTGATCTCCATCTTGGGGCTCCATGATCATCTATTACAAGAACATGATTAATCTCATACATTACATATATCATTCATCACATCCTTTTGGCCATATCACATCACATAGCATACCCTGCAAAAACAAGTTAGACGTCCTCTAATTGTTGGTTTGCATGTTTTAGTGGCTGCTATGGGTTTCTAGCAAGAACGTTTCTTACCTACGCGAAAACCACAACGTGATATGCCAATTGCTATTTAACCTTCATAAGGACCCTTTTCATCGAATCCGATCCGACTAAAGTGGGAGAGACAGGACACCCGCTAGCCACCTTATGCAACTAGTGCATGTCAGTCGGTGGAACCAGTCTCACGTAAGAGTACGTGTAAGTCGGTCCGGGCCGCTTCATCCCACGATGCCGCCGAATCAAGATAAGACTAGTAACGGCAAGCATATTGAACAAAATCAACGCCCACAACTACTTTGTGTTCTACTCGTGCATAGAAACTACGCATAGACCTAGCTCATGATGCCACTGTTGGGGAACGTAGCATAAATTCAAAATTTTCCTACGTGTCACCAAGATCTCTATGGAGTCATCTAGCAACGAGGGAGGAGTGGATCTACATACCCTTGTAGATCGCGCGCGGAAGCGTTCAAGAGAACGGGGTTGATGGAGTCGTACTCGTCGTGATTCAAATCACCGATGATCCTAGCGCCGAACGGACGGCACCTCCGCGTTCAACACACGTACGGAACGGAGACGTCTCCCATGCCTTGATCCAGCAAGGAGGAGGGAGAGGTTGATGGAGATCCAGCAGCACGACGGCGTGGTGGAAGTAGCGGGATTCCAACAGGGCTTCGCTAAGCACTGCGGGAGGAGGAAGATGTGTCACGGGAGGGAGAGGGAGGCGCCAGGCCTTAGATTGGTTTGCTCCTCCTTTTTCCCCACTATATATAGGGCCAAGGGAGAGGGGAGCGCAGCCCTTGCCCCTTCCTCCAAGGAAGGGTGCGGCCAAGGGTGGGGAGGAGTCCATCCTCTCCAAGGCACCTCGGAGGTGCCTTCCCCTTTAGGACTCTCCCCTTTTTCTTCTCTCTTGGCGCATGGGCCTCCTTGGGGCTGGTGCCCTTGGCCCATATAGGCCAAGGCACACCCCCTACAGCCCATGTGGCCCCCCGGGCAGGTGGCCCACCCGGTGGACCCCCGGGACCCTTCCGGTGGTCCCGGTACAATACCGATGACCCCGAAACTTGTCCCGATGGCCGAAATAGCACTTCCTATATATAATTCTTTACCTCCGGACCATTCCGGAACTCCTCGTGACGTCCGGGATCTCATCCGGGACTCCGAACAACTTTCGGGTTACCGCATACTAATATCTCTATAACCCTAGCGTCACCGAACCTTAAGTGTGTAGACCCTACGGGTTCGGGAGACATGCAGACATGACCGAGACGTTCTCCGGTCAATAACCAACAGCGGGATCTGGATACCCATGTTGGCTCCCACATGTTCCACGATGATCTCATCGGATGAACCACGATGTCAAGGACTTAATCAATCCCGTATACAATTCCCTTTGTCTATCGGTATGTTACTTGCCCGAGATTCGATCGTCGGTATCCTTATACCTTGTTCAATCTCGTTACCGGCAAGTCTCTTTACTCGTTCCGTAACACATCATCCCGTGATCAACTCCTTGGTCACATTGCGCATATGATGATGTCCTACCGAGTGGGCCCAGAGATACCTCTCCGTTTACACGGAGTGACAAATCCCAGTCTCGATTCGTGCCAACCCAACAGACACTTTCGGAGATACCTGTAATGCACCTTTATAGTCACCCAGTTACGTTGTGACGTTTGATACACCCAAAGCACTCCTACGGTATCCGGGAGTTGCACAATCTCATGGTCTAAGGAAATGATACTTGACATTAGAAAAGCTTTAGCATACGAACTGTACCGATCTTTGTGCTAGGCTTAGGATTGGGTCTTGTCCATCACATCATTCTCCTAATGATGTGATCCCGTTATCAACGACATCCAATGTCCATGGTTAGGAAACTGTAACCATCTATTGATCAACGAGCTAGTCAACTAGAGGCTTACTAGGGACATATTATGGTCTATGTATTCACACGTGTATTACGATTTCCGGATAATACAGTTATAGCATGAATAAAGACAATTATCATGAACAATGAAATATAATAATAACTAATTTATTATTGCCTCTAGGGCATATTTCCAACACTCCTAACTACTCCTAGTCGTATGCAGTCTTCACGTAGTAGTAGGCATCCTCCGGGTAGTAGTAGTCATCAGTGGCGTCGTCTGGCTCCTAGGATCCGTCATCTGGTCGCAACAATCGGGTATGAGGGAAAAAGAAGTAGCAAAGCAACCGTGAGTACTCATCCAAAGTACTCGCAAGAATTACATCAGATCTAATCTAAGTATGCATCTGTATCAAAGGAAAGGGGGTTGTATCTGTGGACTAAACTGCAGAATGCCAGAAGGGAAGGGGAAAGCCTAGCCTATCGAAGACTAGCATCTTCTGGAAACCACCATCTTGCAGCAACATGAGGGAGTAGAGTAGCATAAAGTAAAGTAGTAGAAGTGTTATCAACCTCGGCCAGAGATCCTTTCTCGACTCCCTGCGAGAAAGCAATCCCAGAGCCATACTATCCAGTTATCATCACAATCCAATTCTCATCACCATCCGTTTCTCATCACAAGTATCCAGTTCTAGTTGTATCGATCGGGATACAACTCCAAGTGTCCGTTACCGTAGGACAGGCTATCGATAGATGTTTTCTTCCCTGCAGGGATGCACCAACTTACCCACCACGCTCGATTAACTCCGGCCGGACACACTTTCCTGGGTCATGCCCGGCCTCGGCCAAACAATATGCCGCAACCCGACCTAGGCTTAATAGAGAGGCCAGCACGCCGGACTAAACCTATGCCCCCAGGTCATGGGCCATCTCCCCAGGAACTCCTGCACGTTGCGTACACGGCCGGTGAGCAGACCTAGCTACCTCCTTCAACAAGGCAGGAGCTTACGCAGTCCAACCCGGCGCGCGCGCTCAGTCGCTGACGTCTATTAAGCTTCGGCTGATGTATACGACGCAGAACGCCCATACTATGCCCACATGATGGTTAGTGCTATCAGGCCAGAGGCCCTCGGATCAAATATCCAAATCGTAGTGGATTAGGAACGCGCGGTAACGAGCAGAGACTCACGGTCGATGTGACCCCGTCGCCCCGTCTCGAGTACTTGCAGCAAGGGCTAAGAATGCCCGGCCACGCCTCGTAAGTATCTCGCGGGCACCTTCCAGGTCAACCCAACTCCACATCACTCGCAATTAAGCTCGCGCGGGTACCACTTAGGGTCGACCCATCTTTAGTAACATGGTTCAGTGCAAAGTCATAGTAACTGTGTTTCTAACACCAAGGGGAAAACCCGAGGAATCACCCCCGGTGAATTCCACTCGATGTGTCATCAAGGTGAACGTAAGAGGATCCACCCTCGAGGTTCATGTTTGATGGGTTGCACGACAGAGCCGTAACGGAAGTGGTTAAGGAGGAAATCACCCTCGATGACCTCGACTGTAAAGCTACACTACGGAGATCTCATCAGGAGTGATGTAAGAGGTTCCACCCTCGGCAACTCGATGGTAACTCTGCAGAGTCGTACAACTAGGGGGGGTGATGTGCGGTGTCGGGGCCTGGACATCGATCACGTTGATCGAGTCATCGAACATAAAGCGGGGCAACTGGGACAAGGTGGGGGTCACTGATGGATCACTAACCATCCTATACTAAGCAGTTTAGGATAAGCAGGTAAGGTAAGAAAGCAGGTAACAACAGGCTATGCATGAGAGTAGGACCATACAGAAAGCAGTAGCAGTTCTAATGCAGGCATGAGAGGGAAAGAAATGGGCGATATCGCAATGCTCAAGGGGGGTTTGCTTGCCTGGTTGCTCAGACAAGAAGAAGAGGTCGTCGGTGACATAGTCGATCATAGCGGCATCATCGGTCTCGGGGTCTACCGGAGAGAAGAGGGGGAAGAAATAGTAAATACAGAGCAATCAAAGCATCACAAGGCATAACATGACAACGGGCAGAGCTAGGGTTGCCCTAACGTAGTACTACACGTTGCAGACGGAGGGGATAAACATCCGAGGATGAATTCCCGGCGTTAGGCGGATTCCGGACAGATGAAAGAGAGGGGATGGTTCCATGTTCAGCATGCTAGGGGCATGTGACAGATGAACGGACCGCGTATTCGGATTCGTCTCGTCGTTCTGAGCAACTTTCATGTACAAAGTTTTTTCATCCGGGCTACGGTTTATTTTATATTAATTTTAAAAGATTTAAATCATTTTAGGATTTATTTAATTAATTTAATCAACATTATCCAGAAAAGTGTTTGCTGACGTCATCATGACGTCAGCATGACATCAGCAGTCAGTTGACTAAGTCAAATGACATGTGGGTCCCACTAGTCATTGACTTAGTTAATTAAACAAGATTAGTTAATTTAATTAAAGTGATTAGGTTAATTGATTAGGCTTAATTAGATTAATTAACATGATTAATTAAGTTAATTAATTAATTAATTATTTTTAAACCTTTAAAAAAACGTTCTGGGCTGAGCCCCACTTGTCATTGGCCCCGTGGGCCCTAGCGGATCGGGCGCAGGGGCGCATCTGGGCGGGCGTAACCTCCCGAATCAGGGGGACGCGAGTGCAGGCATTGGCGCGGCGCCGACGAGGCCACGGCGGGGCGGGACGGCAGGTGCGGCGGCGGCTGCAGGGGTAACGGAGCGGGCGTACAGGGGAGGCCGGAGGGAGTAGGTGGCAGCGTGGGCGCGGCCGGCGAACAGCGGCAGCAGCGCGCGGGTTGGCCGGCGGCCACGGCAGGGCAGACGGAGGTGAGGGCAGCAGGGGAAGGCTCTGATCGAGGGAGGCGGCAGCGCAGACGGTCAGCGGCGCTAGGCGCGGCGCAGGCGGGCGGCTGCACCGGCGGCGGCGGCACTGGTGGAGCGGAGCAGAGCCGCGGTAGCAGAGCAGCATGACGGAGCGGGGCGAGGGAGGCGCGGGCGCGGCTGCGGCCGGAGCGCGTGCAAGCTGGTGGGCGCGAGCCCGACGCGTGGGCAGGCAGCGAGCGCAGCGCGTGAGCTGGCGCGGGTGGTCGGCGCGGTGGTTGCAAGCAGCAGCAGTGGCGGGCGAGCGCCGGACGCAGAGGTGGCCAGCGGAGCCGCGGTGAGGAGGCCACGGGCACGCGAGGGAGAGAGGAGGAGAGGGGAGCTCACGGCGGGGGCAGGGAAAGGGCAATGGAGCGTGGGGAGGAAGCCGGGGACGTCGTGACGCAGGGGAGGACGACGGCGAGGTCCGGGTGGGGGTGGCGCTCTGGCGTCGGCGATGCGGTCCAGCGGCGCCAGAGGCGGGGCGGCGTGGTCGAGGCTGCGCTCTGGGCGACGGTGGACAGCGAAGGGCGAAGGGGACGGAGCCGGGTTCGATCCCCCCTTCACGATCCAGATCGGAATCGAGAGGTGGGGGGGAGGGGGATTGTGTGGGGGGTGGTTGGGCTAGGGTTACGGGTGAGGGGGTTATGGAGGGGCGGCTGGGCCGGTTAGGGCCAGATGGGCTGGTTGGCTCGTCTGGCCCAGTGGGGGACTTTTCTCTTTAATCTAATCTGTCAAACAATTGTCTCAGTTTGCAATTAGTTAAAAATAGCAAATGAGTTTTGATGAACAAGGAACTTGGCACATAACTGAAGCACATGATGTCTAGGAGTCACAAAAAGTTTGAGATCAAAAGGAGTTGTCTAACCATTTTTAAAAATTGAAAAGACCAATTTTAAGTGTTGGCAGACCACTAAATAAATTCTCAGGAGCACTTGGGAATCCAAAAGAGGTTGGTTCCAACATGACAAATAACTAGAGATTATTTGCCACACTTGTAACATTTTAGTTTTCATGTTTGAAAACTTTGAGTTTTGGACTTTAATTTGAAATTTGAAATTTGAACCGGATTTGAAACAAAGTGATATTAGCAACAGTAACAATGATGACAAGGCATCATTAGAAAGGGATTACTGTAGCTGATCTATCGGGGTGTTACACGTTTCTTGCTATAACTGTAACCACAAATGATATTTTCTTGATTTTGAAAAGCATTGAGGTAAAATCAGTTCATTTTGGTACATGTTGTTGCCCTACAGCAGTCCCAGTTAAATCAGTCGAAGCATCCTTCAGAACCATAACTGGAGTTTCCCAGAACATTAGTTTGACCACTCTGCTTGAATTTAAATGGCCATATGCCGTCTGAAATCTCGAATTTGTCCATCTTTGAATTCGATATAAGCCAACATGGCAGTGCCAAACTCAGTTAAGTTACAGGCGAAGTGATTGGGACCTGAACAAAAAGAAAGGCAGATCAAAATTCACAGATGAGAAATAATTGAGAAATAATTGTGTTACAGGCGTCTGTTTATAGCTGGCTGCAAGACTTTTCTCATCTGAACACCGCGTACAGGGGATGTCTTGCAGCCAGCTATAAACACACGCTACGCCCTTACAGCTGGGGCCCCTGGTCTGTCGATGGCACACACTTACACGGTTACACCCATCAGCTTGTAGCTTACTCCATAAACTCCTCTCTCTCTAACATGCGGACCCTTCGAGGTCGGAGTCATCTCTGTCCATGCCTTCCTGGACTAGGACTTGCTTGCCCGCCTTCGTCACTGACAGAATGGAGCTTACTGGTGACGGAGGCTTGACAGGCAGGTTGTCAGACAAGCTCCCGCCCCCGCCCTGTGAACTCGTGGCCATCGGCTGGAAGATCTACGTGATCGTGGGGGCTGAGCACAGTGGCCATTGACATGGACACGGCGGCCAGGGTGGACAGGTTCCTGGCCTCCTCGTCAACGGCCTCTTGATGAAGCATGACTTCCCGCTGGAGAAGTGCAGGTCCGGTCATCACTGTTAGGCTTTTTAATATTTGTTTTGAGTCCTTCATGTAGCTTACAGCATCTTTAATATAAGGGTCCCGCAGGAAAATTTAGGTTTTTTGTGCGCGCAACCACTCCGGGAGCTCCAGCGGAGGCGCTAAAACCTCGCACGCGGCATAAGTAGTTCAGAGGCGCTAAAACCTCGCACGCGGCATAAGTAGTTCAGCGCGCCGGCTGAAACGGCATCGCGTGCCGTTTATTTGTTGCGTCCACTCCCGCGCGCTGTTGAACTATGAGATGGGCCTAGAGCCCATATGACAATTTTAGATTTGATCTCTAAGGGCCCATGTAGGTGGCATGACAAGGTGGTGGGAAGTTTAGTCCCACCTTGGAAGTGGAAGGAGAGTTGGAGTAATTTATAAAGGATTCTCTTCCTTATGCTATTGGAGGTTGAGAAGAGATGAGGCCCTCGCGCACTCCTCCTCCTCCGCGCGGCGCCGCGCCGCGCCGCGGCGCGGTGTGCTTCTTTTTGCCGGTCAGGAATGGAGAGTCTTTGACAGATGGGGCCACGATCTGAGACGTCGGATCGTGGGCTACCGACTTGGACGTGGGTTCAGCCCACGTCTCTCCACGCGCAGCCGCACATATATATGTCGGGCGCTGCCAACCCTAGCCGCCACGAAACAGAACGCATCTCCGCCTCCACGCCCACGTCGTTCCTCTGCTGCTGCTACCGCCGGCGACTCCGTCCCGTTCACCGCGTACACGGTTGACGGGAGAGCAGGCCTCCGAAACCCCGCCTCTCTGGATCCTGTACGAGAGAGGGGCGATTAGGTTTTTGGGTAGCGACTACGCGACTGCTCGCTTCTGTTCATCTACGTCCATATCACCTTCGTCATCACCATGTCGACCGACGCCGATCGTGCCGCCGCTGAGAAGGCCGAGGCCGACAAGAAGGCCGCCGAGGATGCCACGGCTACTGCCACCGCCGCTGCATGGCCGATTGGAGGGTATACATCGTTTATCCCTCTCATATTTCTTTCTGTTGTAGCAGTACTAGCGATATGCGTAGATGTTTCTACTATATGCATAGTACATGCTTTGTTAGATCGTAACCAGTGTGTTATCAATGCTGTCAATGTCATGCTCATGATTTATTCATGGATGAATTTAATCGGAAAACTGCCTATTTTCTTATCAATCCAAAAACCTAATATGTGTAGGAGTTTTTTGAATTCTGGTTTTGCTGCTGCACTGAAACCGTCGCCGTTTACGGGGACGTACTTTAAGTGTTGGCAGACTAAAACCACCTTATGGCTCACTGCCATGAACGTGTTCTGGGTCGCCGGTGTGACTCCCACAGGAACGATCGCTCCTGATCAGGAGAAGGCGTTCAAGGAGGCCACTGTCGTGTTCCTCGGGGCAGTTCTGAGTGTGATTGGAGATAAGCTGGTTGACGCATATTTGCATGTGCGGTCTACCAAGGACTTGTGGGAGGCGCTCGAATCTAAGTTCAGGGCTGCCGATGCAGGGAGCAAGATGTATATTATAGAGCAGTTCCATGATTACAAGATGGTTGAAAACCGTCCTGTATTGGAGCAGGCTCATGAGATAATATGCATTGTTAAGGAGCTTGAACTTCTTAAGTGCGAGTTACCGGGCAAGTTTGTCGCGGGCTGCATAATCGCTAAGCTTCCCAATTCCTGGAGGAACTTTTCCACCACTCTGAAACATCAGAGGCGTGAATTCTCTATGGAGGATGTCATTGGCCATCTGAGTGTTGAGCAGAATTCAAGGGCAAAGGACTCGTATGGAAAAGGGGTCGAAGGAACTTCTGTGGCCAACATGGTGCATCAGAAGAACTCCAATTCCCACAAGCCCAGGGGAAAGAACGGTGTCCAACAGAGTGCCGACTTTAAGAAGAAGGGTAAGAAGACCTTCAAGAAGAACAAGAAGGACGAGGGCTGCTTTACTTGTGGTTCGCTTGAACATTGGGCCAACAAGTGCCCAAACAAGTATAAGAAGCAAGGGCAGGACTCCAAGTCTGTCAATATGATTGTGAGCAACAATGAGAGTGGTGCATCTAGATACGGTAATTTATTTGCTGTATTTTCAGTTTGGCCGTCCATCGATTGGTGGGTCGACACAGGTGCAGGAGTTCATGTGTGTGCTGACATTTCATTGTTTTCTTCTTACCAGGCCACAGATCACGGGTCCATACTGATGGGGAATGGCGCGATTGCTTCTGTTCTTGGTGTTGGCACGGTCGATCTGAAGTTTACTTCGGGAAGGATCGTGCAGCTGAAGAACGTGCAGCATGTCCCCGCCATCAAGAAGAACCTCGTTAGTGGCTCCCTTCTATGTAGAGAAGGGTTTAAGTTGGTATTCGAGTCTAATAAATTAGTTGTTACGAAATATGGACTATTTGTTGGAAAGGGTTATGAATGCGGAGGCATGTTCTGCCTTTCTCTTGCAGATCTATGTAATAAAGTCGTGAACAATATTCATTTGAGTGTTAATGAATCTGAAGTATGGCATTCACGTCTTTGTCACATTAGTTTCGGTGTTATGACGCGGCTAGCAAAATCGAATTTAATCCCGAGTTTCACTTTAGCCAAAGGTTCTAATTGCCATTCGTGTGTGCAATCTAAGCAACCTCGCAAGCCTCACAAGGCAGCAGAGGAGAGACACTTGGCGCCATTGGAACTCATACATTCTGATCTTTGTGAGATGAATGGTGTGTTGACTAAAGGTGGAAAGAAATATTTCATGACTTTGATAGATGATTCCACTAGATATTGCTATGTGTATCTGTTAAATACTAAAGATGAGGCTCTACACTACTTCAAAATCTATAAGGCAGAAGTTGAGAATCAACTTGAAAAGAAAATTAAACGAGTCCGGTCAGATCGTGGTGGAGAGTACTTCTCGAAAGAGTTTGATGCCTTTTGTGCGGAACACGGCATTATTCACGAGAGGACGCCTCCCTACTCACCCCAGTCAAACGGGGTTGCCGAGCGGAAAAACCGTACTCTAGCTGATTTGGTTAACGCCATGTTAGATACGTCGGGTTTATCCAAGGCATGATGGGGGGAGGCTATAATGACATCCTGTCATGTCCTGAATAAAGTTCCGACAAAGGATAACGAGATCACTCCTTACGAGAAGTGGACCAAGAGAAGGACAACACTCTCGTACTGATAAAGACCGAACCTCGATAGCGAGATTCGATATGTTGTTGCGGCCCGATCTTTCACGACACTCCACCACCAGCAGTAGCAATCTCTCGCCCGCGCACGCGATGTACACAAAGTAGAGGGTTTGAACCTTACGGCCCAGCATGAGAAGATCAATCTCGACGATGATACTCACACGCAAAAACAATTTCTACAAAGAAATCGCAACACAGAGGTTTTCTAAAGATCCCTCTAAAACTTGATACGGGTGTCTACCCTTGAAAACACATCGTGTCTATTTTATCAAATAATCTGCCCTTTACAATGACCGGACTGTGGCTATTTATACAAGCATAGCCGACTCGTACATTGTTTGTCCAACACGCTAACCAGACTCCTAATCCAAAGGGAAAACAATGACCTACCAAAACATAACGACGAACCTGATTAAGTCTTAGGAAACAAAAACAAAAACAACTAGTACGACTTCTTCGGGTCTGCTTCCAGGTGGCCCCCAGCCGATGGTCTTCAAGGAAAGGTAGCTCCACGTACTGTTAGATCCAGATGTTGCATGGCCGTATTTCTCCTTGCATGGCAGGAATATAAATAAGAATCCTAGCTGCACCTTTTTCCTTTCAAACCAATGAACTGAAACTCTATCTCTCCAACTAGAATCCCACGTATACTCATCTATACGTACATCTTTGTTACTTGGATATGCATGGCTCAATGGTTGGAGGAAGTGCTCACGTCGCTCCTTTTCCTCAAGAAACAAATCAACATGTTCAACAGCCAACGCCTTGGCTGTCTCGTCATCTTCACTTAACTGAAAATAATTAGAAGTGTAAATATTTCGCCTTTTTGATCCCACCACATCCTCAGCATCACTCATGTTTGTATCATCCTCTCCTCCTTGAATCAAAACCGTCCTCGGTTTTTGGGTCATCTTTTTCTGCAATATTTCCATCTTCAGACTGAACAGTCACCACAAAAATTTCAGCAGCTTCGACCATCTTCTTCTTTGCTTCTTCCCGCTCTTTTATCTTATCTTGATGTTCTTTTCTCCATGCAATAAAACGCCCCTCGCCCATGGGCACGAGGTCACACTTCTTACCCTTCTTAATGGTATATTTGTGTGTTTGGCAATCATATGCAACATCATGCTCTTTGTACCATGGCTTGCCCAGCAACAAGTGACATGAAATCATCGGTACCGGAATCACGTCGCACAAAACCTCGCAAAAATAATTTCCTAACATAAACGGTACCTTGGTTTGGTGCGTGACAGTGAGCTCCTTCATGACCCCAACGGAATAAGTACGGTTGTGGACGTGGTGTCTTTGGTAGCGCCCAGCTTCTCCAACCATCTCGATGCTCTCCGCGTTGAATCAAATCATGATCGAATCTCATGGCACAATGAATCTCTCTCTCACACCACACGGTGAAAAAGCCCGGCCCAGTGCCCTTCCTCCTCCAAACTGAAATCCATATTAATTTACTATATCATGATGCGCAACGTCACCTTCTCCATAGTGTCGTGACAACCTGATGCTCCGAATAACCAACTGATAAAGACGAACCTGATAGCGAGATCGATATGTTGTGCGCCCGATCTCACGACACCACCAGTAGCAATCTCTCGCCACGCGCACTAAGTAGAGGGTTTGAACCTTACGCCCACGAGAGATCAATCTCGACCGATGATACTACCGCACAAAAACAATTCTACAAAGAAATCGCAACACAGAGTTTCCTAAAAAGATCCCTCTAAACTTGATACGGGTGTCTACCCTTGAAAACACATCCTGTCTATTTTATCAAATAACCTGCCCTTTACAATGACCGGACTGTGGCTATTTATACAAGCATAGCCGACTCGTACATTGTTTGTCCAACACGCTAACCAGACTCCTAATCCAAAGGGAAAACAATGACCTACCAAAACATAACGACGAACCTGATTAAATCTTAGGAAACAAAAACAAAAACAACTAGTACGACTTCTTCGGGTCTGCTTCCAGGTGGCCCCCAGCCGATGGCCTTCAAGGAAAGGTAGCTCCACGTACTGTTAGATTCAGATGTTGCATGGCCGTACTTCTCCTTGCATGGCAGGAATATAAATAAGAATCCTAGCTGCACCTTTTTCCTTTCAAACCAATGAATTGAAACTCTATCTCTCCAACTAGAATCCCACGTATACTCATCTATACGTACATCTTTGTTACTTGGATATGCATGGCTCAATGGTTGGAGGAAGTGCTCACGTCGCTCCTTTTCCTCAAGAAACAAATCAACATGTTCAACAGCCAACGCCTTGGCTGTCTCGTCATCTCACTTAAAACTGAAAATAATTAGAGTGTAAATATTTCCGCCTTTTGATCCCACCAACATCCTCAGCATCACTCATGTTGTATCATCTCTCCTCCTTGAATCAAAACCGTCCTCGTTTTGGGTCATCTTTTCAGCAAATATTTCATCTTCACTGAACGGTCACCCACAAAAAATTCAGCAGCTTCGACCATCTTCTCTTCGCTCTTCCTGCTCTTTTATCTATCTTGATGTTCTTTTCCCATGCAAATAAACGCCCTCGCCATGGGCAACGAGTCACACTCTTACCCTTCTTATGGTATATTTGTGTGTGGCAATCATATGCAACATCATGCTCTTTGTACCATGGCTTGCCCAGCAACAAGTGACATGAAATCATCGGTACCGGAATCACGTCGCACAAAACCTCGCAAAAATAATTTCCTAACATAAACGGTACCTTGGTTTGGTGCGTGACAGTGAGCTCTTCATGACCCCAACGGAATAAGTACGGTTGTGGACGTGGTGTCTTTGGTAGCGCCAGCTTCTCCACCATCTCGATGCTCTCCGCGTTGATCAAATTCATATGATCGATCGTCATGGCACATGATCTCTCTCTCACCACCACACGGGTGTGAAAAAGCCCGGCCCAGTGCCCTTCCTCCTCCAACTGAAATCCATAGCTTAATTTACTATATCATGATGCGCACGTCACCTTCTCCATAGTGTCGTGAACAACCTGATGCTCCGAATACCAACTGATAAAGACCGAACCTTGATAGCGAGATTCGATATGTTGTTGCGGCCCGATCTTTCACGACACTCCACCACCAGCAGTAGCAATCTCTCGCCCGCGCACGCGATGTACACTAAGTAGAGGGTTTGAACCTTACGGCCCAGCACGAGAAGATCAATCTCGACGATGATACTCACGCACAAAAACAATTTCTACAAAGAAATCGCAACACAGAGGTTTTCTAAAGATCCCTCTAAAACTTGATACGGGTGTCTACCCTTGAAAACACATCGTGTCTATTTTATCAAATAAACTCCCCTTTACAATGACCAGACTGTGGCTATTTATACAAGCATAGCCGACTCGTACATTGTTTGTCCAACATGCTAACCAGACTCCTAATCCAAAGGGAAAACAATGACCTACCAAAACATAACGACGAACCTGATTAAATCTTAGGAAACAAAAACAAAAACAACTAGTACGACTTCTTCGGGTCTGCTTCCAGGTGGCCCCCAGCCGATGGTCTTCAAGGAAAGGTAGCTCCACGTACTGTTAGATCCAGATGTTGCATGGCCGTACTTCTCCTTGCATGGCAGGAATATAAATAAGAATCCTAGCTGCACCTTTTTCCTTTCAAACCAATAAACTGAAACTCTATCTCTCCAACTAGAATCCCACGTATACTCATCTATACGTACATCTTTGTTACTTGGATATGCATGGCTCAATGGTTGGAGGAAGTGCTCACGTCGCTCCTTTTCCTCAAGAAACAAATCAACATGTTCAACAGCCAACGCCTTGGCTGTCTCGTCATCTTCACTTAACTGAAAATAATTAGGAGTGTAAATATTTCGCCTTTTTGATCCCACCACATCCTCAGCATCACTCATGTTTGTATCACGTATTTACGTACCTGGGGCTGCTTGGCGAAAGTTAATATGCCGATCCCAAAAAGCGTAAGCTTGGACCAAAGACTGTGGACTGTGTTAATTTGGGCTACGCTATGAATAGTGTTGGCTATAGATTTCTAGTAGTGAAATCTGAGGTACCTGACATGAAAGTCGGTACAATTATGGAGTCTAAAGATGCTACATTCTTTGAGGACATTTTTCCCATGAGAGATGTACAAAGCACTTCTAGACAGGAATTTGAGGAGACTCCTGAACCTGCCATTCCGATGGAATATTATAATCAAACACATGATGAAAATCCTGAGGAGGATAATGAGGAATCCCTTGGTAGGGGCAAGAGACAAAGGACTGTAAAGACCTTTGGTGATGATTTCTTCATATACCTCGTGGAGGATAATCCCACTTCTATTTCAGAAGCGTATGCATCTCCAGAAGCTGACTACTGGAAGGATGCGGTCCGTAGCGAGATGGATTCCATCATGGCTAACGGGACTTGGGAGCTTACTGAACGTCCTTATGGTTGCAAACCATTGGGATGCAAGTGGGTGTTCAAGAAGAATCTTAGGCCCGATGGTACGATAGAAAAGTACAAGGCTAGGCTTGTGGCCAAGGGCTACGCCCAGAAAGAAGAAGAAGATTTCTTCGACACTTATTCACCTGTGGCCAGATTAACCACCATTCGAGTATTACTCTCGTTGGCGGCCTCGCATGGTCTTCTCATTCATCAGATGGATGTTAAGATGGCTTTCCTGAACGGAGAGCTAAAGGAGGAAATCTATATGCAACAGCCTGATGGCTTTGTGATGGATGGTCAGGAAGGAAAGGTGTGTAAGTTGGTGAAATCTTTGTATGGCCTGAGACAAGCGCCTAAGCAATGTCATGACAAGTTTAATGAAATGTTGACATCTGTTGGCTTTGTTGTTAATTAGGCTGACAAATGCGTATACTATCGCTATGGTGGGGGCGAAGGAGTTATACTGTGTTTGTATGTTGATGACATACTGATATTTGGGACTAATCTCAAGTTGATCGAGGAAGTTAAGTCTTTCCTATCTCAGAACTTTGAGATGAAGGACCTTGGAGTGGCTGATGTTATCTTGAACATCAAGCTATTGAGAGATGATGAGGGTGGGATTACACTTTTGCAATCCCATTATGTTGAGAAGGTGTTGAGTCGTTTTGGATATTCGGACTGCAAACCATCTCAAACACCATATGATTCTAGTGTGCTGATTCGAAAGTCTAAAGGCACAGTATAGATAAATTGAGATACTCTCAGATTGTTGGTTCACTACAGTATCTAGCAAGCGCAACGAGGCCTGACATCGCATTTGCTATTAGCAAACTGAGCCGATTTGTTTCCAACCCGGGTGATGTACATTGGCGTGCTCTTGAGAGAGTTATGCGCTATCTGAAAGGTACTATGAACTATGGACTTCACTATACCGGATACCCGTCGGTACTTGAAGGGTATAGTGATGCGAATTGGATCTCTGATGCTGATGAGATGAAGGCCACAACTGGGTATATATTTACTCTTGGAGGTGGTGCTGTTTCCTGGAAGTCTTGCAAGCAAACGATCTTAACAAGATCGACAATGGAAGCAGAATTAACAGCATTAGACACATCGGGTGGCGAAGCAGAATGGCTTCGAGATCTGTTGATGGACTTGCCAGTGGTTGAGAAGCCGGTTCCGGCCATCCTTATGAACTGTGACAATCAAACAGTTATTGTCAAGGTGAAGAGTTCAAAGAACAACATGAAGTCCAACAAACACATAAGAATGAGATTGAAAGCTGTCAGAAAATTGAGGAACTCCGGAGTGATAGCGTTGGATTATATCCAAACGGCTAAGAATCTGGCAGATCCCTTTACTAAAGGGCTATCATGTGTTGTGATAGATAACGCATCAAGGGAGATGGGTATGAGACCCACATGAGTTGCCATGGTAGTAACCCAACCTATGTGATCGGAGATCCCGTGAAGTAGGACCTGGGAAAACAAGCCAGTGGTGAACTGAGGAGAGTAACTTTACTAACCCACTCCGTTGGAGATGCAATACTCTCTGAAACTGTATGGAAGGATGACCACTGTCTTAATGTGTTCCAAGGCTTATATGCATAAGCAAGATGCTATCCTACAGAGCGATCTTTGGAGGAACACACCTATATGAGCCCGACTGCTGGTCACAGTCTATGAGATTGGGGTGATCTCTAGCAAGCTCATGAACAGGCCAGGAGTGTGACTAATATGCTCCACCCGAGGGGTCGGCCTTCGGCAACCTCGTATCAGTGAGACTTGTGGTGAAACTTCTTGACGCCAAACTGACAATTCAAGGCATAGTCCATTGTTCAGTTGTGAAGGAGTGTAACTACTTGGTCTAGGTGGAGCTCAACCTTAATCGGTCTCCACTGAGATGCTGGTATATCAAAACAGCGTTTGAAACAAAGAACAAACTGGGCCCCTGAGATCTGGTGGGGGATTGTTGAACTATGAGATGGGCCTAGAGCTCATATGACAATTTCAGATTTGATCTCTAAGGGCCCATGTAGGTGGCATGACAAGGTGGTGGGAAGTTTAGTCCCACCTTGGAAGTGGAAGGAGAGTTGGAGTGGTTTATAAAGGATTCTCTTCCTCATGCTATTGGAGCTTGAGAAGAGATGAGGCCCTCGCGCACTCCTCCTCCTCCGCTCGCCTCGTCACGACGCGACGCGACGCGGGTTGCGGGATTGAGCCGAGCCGAGCTCACTCATATGCGCTTCTTTTTGCCGGTCAGGAACGGAGTGTCTTTGACATGTGGGGCCACGATCTGAGACGTCGGATCGTGGGCTACCGACTTGGACGTGGGTTCAACCCACGTCTCTCCACGCGCAGCCGCACATATATATGTCGGGCGCTGCCAACCCTAGCCTCCACGAAACAGAACGCATCTCCGCCTCCACGCCCACGTCGTTCATCTGCTGCTGCTGCCGCCGGCGACTCCGTCCCGTTCACCGCGTACACGGTTGACGGGAGAGCAGGCCTCCGAAACCCCGCCTCTCCGGATCCTGTACGGGAGAGGGGCGATTAGGTTTTTGGGTAGCGACTACACGACTGCTCACTTCTGTTCATCTACGTCCACATCACCTTCGTCATCAACATGTCGACCGACGCCGATCGTGCCGCCGCTGAGAAGGCCGAGGCCGACAAGAAGGCCGCCGAGGATGCCGCGGCTACTACCACCGCCACCGCCGCCGCATGGCCGATTGGAGGGTATACATCGTTTATCCCTCTCATGTTTCTTTCTGTTGTAGCAGTACTAGCGATATGCGTAGATGTTTCTACTATATGCATAGTACATGCTCTGTTAGATCGTAACCAGTGTGTTATCAATGCTGTCAATGTCATGCTCATGATTTATTAATGGATGAATTTAATCGGAAAACTGCCTATTTTCTTATCACGCGCTGCACACTCGACCGCTCACTCGCGACTTCCACCTACCCCAATCCAAGCGCTGCCCCGCCCCCCGCCCCCGCCCGCACCATTCCGGCGCTTCCCCGGCCTATCCCCGCGCCGCCACTGCTTCCTCCGTCTCCCTCTAGTCGCCGCCGCCCCTCGCGCGCGTCATTCCTCCGACGAACAGCACCCAGCCGCCCACAGCCGCTCGGCGCCCACAAGGTATTCGACAAAACGCTTGCAAGGTATGTATTGCTACGACTTCACATTTTTTACATAAATTTGATGCATGTTGTTTGTAGTTTTTATAGACTAGTTTAAATTCAAGACTGTAGATGAGTTCCTCATATGATTCTTCCGAAGAAGAATTTGATATTGAAGAGGAGGAGGACCTTGCAATCATCCTAGCTATGCACATCAATCAAAAACCAAAGCACGGTTGTTCGGTTATGGGTCGGCAGAAAATTTGGAGGGATAAGATCGATGCCAATAACAGATTGATGGTGCACTATTTTGTGAATAATCCCGTGTACCCTGAGTCGTACTTTCGACACCGGTTTCTGGTGAGCACCGAGCTGTTCAGGCGCATTGCAGAGAAACTAGTGAGCCATGATCGGGTTTTTTCAGCAAAGGATTAATGCTGTCGGAGAGCTCGGGCATAGCACCTTTCAGAAGGTGATAGCCGCTTTGCGTATATTGACATACGGTATTCCGGCTGATCTAGCTGATGACCACTTGGCCATGGGTGAGACTCAAGCCATCATGTGTGCCAAGCGCTTCGCAGTCGGAATTATGCAAGTGTTTGGCCCGATGTATTTGAGATCTCCCAATGCTGAAGACTGTGCAAGGCTTTTGGATATGAACAAAACTCGCGGGTTCCCAGGTATGCTTGGCTCAATGGATGGCATGCATTGGAGTTGGTAGAACTGTCCTAAGGCATGGCATGTGCAATTGCACAGGCAAAAAAAGTTCCACTATAATCCTTAAAGCGATGGCAGATCAAGAGACTTGGATTTGACATTCTTTTTTTGGAATGCCTGGATCTTTGAATGAGATCAACATTGTTAATCGGTCACCACTGATGAATAAGATTGTAAATGGGAAACTGCCACCGATGCAGTTTATAGTACATACAACTATGACTACTATCTTGCAGATGACATCTATCCAAATTGGCAAACATTTGTGAAGCCGTTGAAAAAGCCGGAAGGTAAGAAAAATCTTGATTTCCACAATGCTCAGGCGGCGGCTAGGAAAGATGTGGAGAGAGCTTTTGGGATTTTGTAAGCCCAATTTACCATTGTGAGAGGACCGGCTAGATTTTGGGATCAAAAGATGCTTTGGTACATCATGCATGCTTGTGTGATCATGCACAACATGATCATCAAGAATGAGCATGGCCAAGATTTAGACTACTCTCAGTATGAGCTCTTGGGACATCCCGTGCGAGTGCGGCACGCGGAGGGCTGCGAGAGTTGCCCGTTTTGTTGCCTCCTATCAAGCCATTCGACATGCCGAAACGCATGATGATCTTTAGAAGGATCTCATCGAGGAGTGGTGGACATGGAATGACCAACAAAGAGCATCATGATTTCTATGTTTGGTGTTGTATTTGTTGAACTATTTGTCTATTGCAAGATAAACTATTTGTTTGAGTTGTAATAATAAAATCGAACTATTAATTGTTGATTTATTTTGGTTGTGTTAGAGTTTTTTGGTTGTATTTAGAATGCATATGTTGTTTGTGTGAGAGCGCGCACGCTTTTTCTTTGCAGCGGCTGCTGGAGCGGCTCGCGTGCGCTAAGCTTTGCGAGATATTTGGATTTTTGCCACTTTATTCGTGGGCAGTGGCGGAGCCAGGAAAATCAAATTGGGAGGGCCAAACGTTGCTAAACCTTGTTTGGGAGGGCCAGATCATTAAAATGCATTGTTTTAATAGCAAAAAAGTCAATGTTTACATTAGTATTAGGCCTAAACCAGTGACATTAGGGGGTCAGGCCCCTCCTGATTTGCCACTCTGAAGAACTGATTCGCACAATTGCCACTTAGGTCGTTGAACCCTTGATTAGTATGCCATTAGCTCCTCTTTAATTCGTTTTAATTGTTTTTTCACATTAACTGGCTATGAAAAGACTGGCTTACCCCTGTGCCTGTTACACGTATGTATCTGCCGTATATGGCATGGAATCATAGCTTGAACCACAGAGCCCGCGCTGACTGCCTATAATATCGCGTGTGCCATACCACCGGTTACCTGGACGTCGCGCTCCGGCGATTCTTCTCAGCGTCATGCGCCGCCGATCGTCTGGACGCCGCGTGCTTTTTTCAAAACTAGCATGTTTTTTACAGCAATTTCGGAAATTAGCAGTGCTAATTAGTAATTTACAAAACTAGCACCCCATCGGCCTCCCATTGGCTGAAGAGTGGCTCTTCAGCCAGCCGTTGACCGAAGAAGGCACCTCTGCCTCGCGTTGGCCGAAGAGTGCCCCAACTGAAGCGAAAAGGACTCTTCGGCCTCCCATAGGCCGAAGAGCACTCTTTGGTCAACCGTAGGCCGAAGAGTCCCTGGGCCCCACCCTTTTGCGTTAATGGTTGACCGAAATTGCATGGTTGCGCTCTTCTGCTTACTGTAGGCCGAAAAGGGTTTTTTTGTTATGACTTACGAATGTTGTGTAACCATTTTCCATCTTAGCCAATGAAAAAAAATTGCACAGCCCTTTCCGTCAATATTTTCCCTCCATATGTTTGTGCCACCTGTTTCCCGCCAACCCTTTCCCGCCATATGTTCCCGCCAACCCTTTCCCTCCATACCCCAGTCGTTCTTTCCCGCCATTTTCTCCTCTCTACCTATAAAACCCCCTTGACCCGGAGGTGAATAAGCAGTCCAGTGTAGTCGAGATGTCCCATTATCCTTTCGATCGTAGTTTTCATCCTGAGATGGGCAGATGTCTTCTGAGGCTAGCCACCGATTTCAGGATGGACAATAGGATAGTTCCATGGGACGAATAGCACCGGTTCGTAAGGACCTTTAGTGCCGGTTTGGTAACCGGCGTTAAAGTGTAGGCACTAAAGGCCCCCCCCCCCCTTAGTACCGGTTCAGCACGAACCGGCGCTAAAGGGCAACCACGTGGCACGAGCCAGCTTCGAGGGCAGGGAACCCTTTAGTACCGGTTGGTGTCACCAACCGGTATTAAAAGGTTGGGGGGGGGGTTGGGTTTATGATTTCTTTTTCATTTAATTTTGTGTTTTCCATTTAATTCTTTTTCGTTTGCTGGTATTTTACGATACTACTTATTGTACACGTTATGCATATATATAAATAGAATTTCTATTAGAACCGATCATAATATATATATCATCAAATGTCTCACAACCACCATTAATTAATTCACACATATATACACACAATTTCTCCTAATTGGTGCCTTCGGAGCCAGTGGCATTAGCCTAATTGGTGCCTTCGGAGCACGATAACAATTGGAAGTGGTTCATGGGGGCGGTAGCGGGTAATAGTATTCTCCTTTGGGATCTATGACCTGGTCGAGCAAAAATCCCGCTATTTCCTCTTGAATTGCTTCTATACGCTCCTCTGTTAGGAGCTTCTCCCACACCTCTTTGAACTGCTAAGAAGGAGATCAATATGCATGTGTATTAGTTGTGTGACTAGATATCGATAATGGTGTAAAAATTGTGAATAGTGTTCTGACAAACGTACCCACTCTTGTCTTTGAGATTTGCTTCTTTCGGACGCCATCATGCGAATGTTCTCGCAACGTAGTATGCACACAGATTATTCTCCGGCACCTGCTTCAGGGCCTTTACGAGAATGGAATTTGATCAGATAATAATTAATCAAGCATGATAATTAAAGAGATGGCAGCTAGCTAGTACTACTTAATTACTTACCTGGGGTCGATACCATTTCAGATTTTGTTTCCATGGGCCTGGAGTGACCCTGATGAACTTTGCCCAAGCCCTGCCCGCCGACAAAGAAAATGAATAAATGGGTTATTAAATAGTTGTTATCAGGAAATGAAGAACTAATTAAATAGGCCGAGACATAGTTAATAATGATTTAAATTACCTGTTGACTATCCCCTTCACGATGGTGTAGTCACTTGCTTTATTAAGTAATGAGTCTAGTACTTCAACTGTTCCTTCATCAACTTTAATGATTAACAAGATCCAGTGAAATCTGCATGCACACACGTTTGCATGTCTTAATTAAGCGGGCATATGTAAGAAAAAACATGTAGCTAGCTAGTAGGCAAAAACAGAATTTGTAGTACAAGACAGTGTGACTCACTCGAAGTTGTAAGGAAGTAGTATATCTTCATTGTATTTGAGGTGCTTGAAGAACTCTAGCATGCTTTTCTCTACACTTTTTTCGTAATATGAATCTATTTTCCATGTGTATTCATTAATGGTATTTGGGTCAACGAACCCAATGCCATAGCGTCCACCTTTTTTCATTTCATAAATCTTCATCCTGCATAATACCACAAAAAAGAATATAGTGAGGATAATTATAGGTAATGATTGATCAAAATGATCACTACAGCTAGCTTGAGACTTAAATTACAGAAAGAAATCACTTACAGACAATAGCAACTGACGATAGATTTGTCGAGTGCGTCTTGATTGTATAGCTGAAATAGTTCTGAATACTCAACGGTCACAACTTTCTCATGGTAGTAATGATCCTTCTTGACATTCACCATGAGGGACTCTCGATTGGAAATCTTGGTAATGTCCATGTACCATTGATGCAATTCATACATTCTCGTTGGGAGCTTATTAACCTCGTCTGGCTCGACCAAAGGTTGGCCCCGGACATATATATTTCCGTTTTATTTCCTCCTCTCTAGTCGGAGACATGGGCTCGATATCGAGGAGTTGTCCAACAGTGATCCCGATCGTTTCAGCCTGCGCAATATGCTCCTCGGTTATTACCACATCGCCCACCCCGGGAACGTTAACGGTTTGCCCACAATAATATTGTGCGCGCCTGCTCTCATGTGTTGTTGGCACAACAAGCGGGGGGATTGATTGCGCCGCCTGTTCTCCCAGCTGGGGAATGGTTTTACCGCTCCTTTTGCCAGCTGATTTGCTCGATCTCGAGCTCGCCTCTTTCTGTAGACGTGCTCGATTTAACTTCTTGATGTGGCGCTCATAGTCTGTGTCAACAGGCTTGGGAGCTGGTGCTCTAGCCATACGAATGAAGTGGTCAATCTTTTCCACATGCACTTTCTCCCTTGGCGGAGGTGGCGGTTTCGGTGCAAAATGGGCTTCCACCTCGTCCTTCGATATGTCTACGTTTTCCTCCTCGGACTTATCGTAAGGCCTCTGCGGAAGAGGCGTGAGGCTTGGACCATATTGAAATCGCTTGCCTCCGCCTGTACCTACAGTACTACCTCGACTTGTACCGCTACGCACCATAGCTGAGGCGGCTCTCTTCCGTGATTGCTGAGGCGGCGAAGACGGCTGACGTGGCTGAGTTGGAGGAGGAGGAGTGGCCTGAAGCTGTGCCGGACTTGGAGGAGGAGTGGCCTGAAGCTGTGCCGGACTTGGAGGACGAGTGGCCTGACGCTTTGCCAGACTTGGAGGAGGAGGAGTGGCCTGAAGCTGTGCTGGACTTGGAGGAGGAGTGGCCTAACGCGTTGGTGGACTTGGAGGAGTGGGAGTCTGCTGACTCGGTGGTGGACTTCGACGAGGAGTCGGATGACGCGGTGTCGGTGGCCTTCGAAAGATGATGCAATCCTTTCTCCATAGGATGATACGATGGTTGGCCTCTCCCAGTGTGTGCTCATCGTCACCTCCAGGAATGTCAAGCTCTAGCCCCGAATATTGGTCCACCACCTCATCAACCAAGACACGAGCATAGCCCGCTGGAATCGGGTTGCAATGGAAGGTTGCCTCGGGGGGATTTGTAAAAGCAAGGGCGTCCGCCACCTTCATGGATATGTTCTTCATTTTGAAGTGTAGCTCGCAGTTAGTGTTCTCCATGATGTCATCCACTGGGTAGCTATCCAGCAATGCGTCGCCCGGGGCGGAACCCACGCCGCTTCTCGGCATGGATGGCACGGTGCTATCCAATGGTGGATCATCCGCTGGCTGCTGAGACCCCCTTTGCTGGCTAAGTGAGTCGATCTGCTCCTGCTGCCGCTGGAATTTGACTGCCAAGTCTGCGTGCGCTGATTCTAGGCCTTGAAGGCGTTCATAGTCTAGCTTCCTCTGATCCTCCTCCATCTTCCTCTTCTTCTCCTCCGCAATCTTCTTTCTCGCACGGGTTCTGTAGTCGGCGTTCCAGTCCGAAAACCCCTCATACCACGGAATAGCGCCCATGCCTCGTGTTCTTCCTGGGTGTTCATGATTTCCCAGGGCACGCGTAAGCTCGTCGTTCTCTCTGTTGGGCTCGAACACCCCTGATCGAGCCTCTTCTATTGCAACAAGTAGCTTATCTTCGGCTCCGTCCAGACATGCCTTCTTCGAAACTTTGCCTGTCTTTGGGTCCAACTCCCCCCATGCGCATAGAACCAAGTCCTGCACCTGGGGGCCAGCTCAATGTTTCTGGAGTGACACCTGCATCCAACATCTCTTTCTCAGACTTATCCCACTTAGGCATTCCCACCGCATAGCCACCTGGCCCCAGCTTATGGAACTTATCCTTTTTTGCGGCATTGGCCTTGTTTATTCTCGACCGTTCCTTAGATAATTCTGAATCCTTGAATTTCACGAAATCGTCCCAATGAGCACTTTGCTTCTCTAGTGTTCCCTCGAATACTGGAGTCTTCCTTACTCCCTTGACGTACTTGGCCCATTCATGAATCTTGTGGTTCTTAAATGCAACCGCCATCTTCCTAAGAGCAGCGTCCTTGACTTTCTCCACAATCTGCATCTGTGAAATGATCTGGTAGGGTGAAATGTTCCATGAGCGTTTCCCGAAGCAGAAGTTTTTGTCTGTCGTCGACAAAAGTAACTCCTGGACGTGGCTTTGCTGGCTCTCTCCATTCTTGAAGGGAGATCGGGAGTTGGTCCTTCACAAGAACTCCGCACTGACGAATGAACTTGTCCGCAATCTTCTTAGGCGCTAATGGTTCGCCATTAGGTTTGATGGCCTCGATATTGTACTTTACGCCCTCCTTCAACTTTTTGTTCGGGCCTCGTTTCGTCCTGTTGCCTGGAGATTTGCTCGATCCGGATGGCTGAAAGAAGAAAGATCGATTCGTTAATATATCTTCAAGTCATTTAAAAATGTGATGATCACCAGATGCCTGCTTATATAAATATATATACCTCGCCGGTCTTTGTTGTTTCAAGATCAACATTTTCTTCGTCATGTTCATAGTTCATGACTTCATCAATTCAGTCGTCGCGATCGAATATCATATCACCCTCCCCGGTGTTGTTTAGATATTCAGAGCCGTCATAATCTTCTTCATTATGATTATCATCTAGCCCGCGAGGATTGCGTATGATATTGAATAGGGCCTCTTCTCCCTCTCTGCCGGTATTGTCCGCCATAGGTTTTGTTTAACTAATCCAAAAGAAATATATTCAAATTACAATGCATGGATGCAATCAATTAATAAGGAAAAACTGAATCAATCATAGTACATAATAAGCATCATCGAATATAATCTTGAATACGTCGTCTCGAATAATAGATATAATCTCGAATACATCGTCTCAAATAATAGATATAATCTCGAATACATCGTCATGAATAATAGATATAATATCGAATACATCACTAGCTAGCTAGCTAGCAAGCTAATAAAGATCGAATACTACAGAGTAATCTAGGCCACTCGCGGTTCCTGAGGTGCGGGCGGTGGACACCCAAAGAGAAGGAACCATCACTGGATCATAGCTCGGGTGATCTCCCAAAAGAACCTGCCAGGTATTGGAGAACCTGACGTCCATAGCAGCCATGTAGCGATGGACGTGCTCGTCCTCCTCCCTGACACGGCGACGTACCACCTCCGGCGGGGCCGGCTCCCTCCGCACCGAAAGTGGCCCACGCGAACGCCACCAAAGGAGATGAGGGTCGACGACGGGACCCGGGGCCGGGTTCCTCACCAAGCGTCGCGCCCCTGAAGGTAGAACCTCCCAGTGCCAGCCGGGCGGAGCCCAGTCCCGGACATGGGTCCTCTGAAGCAGGACGTCGTCGCGAACGGGTCGACGGCGAGGATGCGGGCCGGGCATCGTCGACAACAAATACTATATGCCGCAAAAGTAAAGTAACATTTTTTAAATGATGGATTGTGATTTCATATATGCAAATTCTAAATTTTATAACTAAAACTAACATTTCTGATATTTCTATAACTAAAACTAACATTTCTAATATTTCTATAACTAAAAAACATTTCTATATAACTAACATTTCTAATATAACTAACATTTCTATATAACTAACATTTCTAATATTTCTATATAACTAACATTTCTATATAACTAACATTTCTATAACTAAAACTAACATTTCTAATAATTCTATAACTAAAAAACAGAAAGATTGCTAACAATTCTATAACAATGTGTGTGTGTGTGGTTGGCGGCCGGGGCAGGAGCTCACCGGCGAGGCGCGACGACGGTGGGTGGCGACGGGGCGGCGACGACGGGGACGGGGACGGGCCGGGCGGGGACGACGGGAGGACGGGGCGGGGCGCGGCGACGGGGCGCGGCGACGGGGACGACGGGGACGGCGACGGCGACGGACGGCAACGGGGGCGGCGGCGACGGGGCAGAGGAGAAAGAAGCAGGGAGAGATGAGAAACTAACAATTTTTTTGAAGTGTTTTCTTATATAGAACCCACCTTTAGTACCGGTTGGAGCCACCAACCGGTACTATAGGTCTGTTTTGGCCAGGCGAAGCGGCGGGAACCGCACCCCCTTTAGTACCGGGTCGTGGCGCCAACCAGTACTAAAGGCCCCCCCCTTAGTACCGGTTGGAGCCACGATCCGGTACTAAAGGGTGTGCGCTGCACGCGAGGGGCGCAAAAGTTTAGTCCCACCTCGCTAGCCGAGGGGCACTCGCACCTGCTTATAAGCCCCGCCGTCGCTGCTGTCTCGAGCTCCTCTTTTAAGCAGGCCTTCTGGGCCTACCTCTTCTGCGATGCCCTGTTGGGCCTACTGGGCTAGCGGGCCTGCATCCTGGCCCAACTAGAATTTGGGTTTCTAGTCGTATGCAGGCCGCTGTGGCCCCGTAGGTGGGCTTTTTTTTCCTTATTTTTTTGCTTTATTTATTTTTGAGTTGTTTTTTTGCTGTATTTAGAGTTTCTTTGTGAATATTTTTGCTTTAGGTACAAAAAATTACAAACTTTCTGTTAGTACCGGTAGTTTACAAATTTGAATAGTTTAAATTTTGAATTATTTGAAATTTGTGTGAATCACTAGTTTATGAATAACTTAACTTTGAAAATAGATTTTTCAGTGATTCTTTTTTTCTTATGTTTAATATTAGTGTGTTTTATCATTATATTCAATTTGGTAATGCTTAGGTTATTTAAAAAATTAAATGCCTTTGTAACGGATGTGTTTTTATCCGAAACCCTGATACTTCGAAAGAGATTGTCCATTTTGTGCACGAAGTGCATCCAGTTTTTGCGGTAACCCTCTCTACTTTTTTGCACATGCTATGTGGGTGAAATTATGATACCATGCTAACTTTCAACCTTTTCTGAGTTCATTTGAAATGCTTTTCAATTTCAGGGTCATTTAGCTGAAAAAATCAGTAAATGCATGAAAGAATTTGCTTGCACGTAAAATTTCTTCGCGTTTCAAATGCCAAAACACATAACTAGCTACCCTAACTATTATAGAGATTCCCTCCTGGGTGTGAAACACAGAAGAAAGTGATGATAGTGAAGACGATCACATCCCAGATCTTTGGGTGTGAAACTTTTTCTTCGCGTGTGTCCCTTTGCGCCGTGGCCATGGAAGATCTTCATCATTTAACTGGATGTTCGGGTCAATATTCACTGTGAATGGAGCAATTTCATCAAACTTTTCATAATCTCCTGACATGTCTGTCTTGTCATCCACTCCCACGATGTTTCTCTTCCCAGAAAGAACTATGTGCCGCTTTGGCTCATCGTACGATGCATTCGCTTCCTTATCTTTTCTTTTCTCGGCTTGGTAGACATGTCCTTCACATAGAAAACCTGTGCCACATCATTGGCTAGGACGAATGGTTCGTCTGCATACGCAAGATTGTTGAGATCCACTGTTGTCATTCCGTACTGCGGGTCTTCCGTTACCCCACCTCGTGTCATATTGACCCATTTGCACCAACAAAGGGACCTTCAAACCACGTCGATAGTCAAGTTCCCATATGTCCTGTATATAACTATAATATGTTTCCTTTCCCGTCTTGGTTTCTGCATCAAAGCGGACACCACTGTTTTGGTTAGTGCTCTTCTTGTCTTGGGCGATCATGTAAAATGTATTACCATTTATCTCGTACCCTTTGAAAGTCATTATATTCGAAGATGGTAACTGGGACAACAAGTACAGGTCATCTTAAATAGAGGCGTCATGCATGGTACGTGTCTGCAACCAGCTGGCGAAACTCCTAGTTTGTTCATGTGTAATCCAGTCATCAGACCGCTCCGGGTGTTTGGAGCGTAGCAAATTCTTGTGTTCATCCATATACGGAGCCACCAGGGCGGAATTCTGTATAACTGTGTAGTGTGCTTCAGTGAGAGAATGTCCGTCCATACATATTATTTGTTCCCCTCCTGGCGTGCCTTTTCCATCCAGTCTGCCCTTATGCCGCGATTCAGGAACACCAATCGGCTTAAGGTCAGGAATAAAGTCAATTCAAAACTCAATGACCTCCTCATTTTCATGGCCCTTGGAGATGCTTCCTTCTGGCCTAGCATGGTTATGTACATATTTCTTTAAGACTCCCATGAACCTCTCAAAGGGGAACATATTGTGTAGAAATACAGGACCCAAAACGTTAATCTCTTCACATAGGTGAACTAGGACATGCGTCATGATGTTGAAGAATAATGGTGGGAACACCAACTCGAAACTGACAAGACATTGCACCAAATCATTCTCTAACCTTGGTATGATTTCTGGATCAATTACCTTCTGAGAGATTGCATTGAGGAATGCACATAGCTTCACAATGGCTAATCGAACGTTTTCCGGTAGAAGCCCCCTCAATGCAACCGGAAGCAGTTGCGTCACAATCACGTGGCAGTCATGAGACTTTAGGTTCTGGAACTTTTTCTCTGCCATGTTTATTATTCCCTTTATATTCGACGAGAAGCCAGACGGTACCTTAATACTGAGCAGGCATTCAAAGAAGATTTCCTTCTCTTCTTTGGTAAGAGCGGAGCTTGCATGACCCTGATGTATGCCGTCTTTTCCGTGCATACGTTGCTGGTCCTCCCGTGCTTCAGGTGTATCTTTTGTCTTCCCATACACGCCCAAGAAGCCAAGCAGGGTCACACGAAGATTCTTCATCACGTGCATCACGTCGATTGCGGAGCGGACCTCTAGGTCTTTCCAATAGGGCAGGTCCCAAAATATAGATTTCTTCTTCCACATGGGTGCGCGTCCGTCAGCGTCATTCGGAACAGGTTGTCCACCAGGACCCTTTCCAAAGACCACCTTCAAATCCTTGACCATATCATGTACGATGCGAGGCTTCGTCCGATCCCTCACCTTTGAAATGCTTGCCTTTCTTTCTTACGGGATGCCTGCTCGGAAGAAATCGACGATGTCCCAGGTACACATTCTTCTTACAATTAGCCAAATATATACTGTCGGTATCGTCCAAACAGTGCGTGCATGCGCGGTATCCCTTGTTTGTCTGTCCTGAAAGGTTACTGAGAGCAGGCCAATCATTGATGGTCACGAACAGCAACGCCTTTAGGTCAAATTCTTCCCCCATGTGCTCATCCCACGCACGTACACCTGTTCCATTCCACAGTTGTAAGAGTTCTTCAACTAATGGCCTTAGGTACACATCAATGTCGTTGCCGGGTTGCTTAGGGCCTTGGATGAGCACTGGCATCATAATGAACTTCCGCTTCATGCACAACCAAGGAGGAAGGTTATACAAACATAGTCACAGGCCAGGTGCTATGGTTGCTACTCTGCTCCCCAAAAGGATTAATGCCATCTGTGCTTAGACCAAACCATACGTTCCTTGCGTCATCTGCAAACTCCTTCCCGTACTTTCTTTTGATTTTTCTCCACTGCGACCCGTCAGCGGGTACTCTCAACTTTCCATCTTTCTTACGGTCTTCTCTGTGCCATCGCATCGCCTTGGCATGCTCTTTGTTTCGGAACAAACGTTTCAACCGTGGTATTATAGGAGCATACCACTTCACCTCGGCAGGAATCTTCTTCCTGGGGCGCTCGCCCTCGACATCACTAGGGTCATCGCGGCTGATCCTATAGCGCAATGCACCGCATACTGGGCAAGCGTTCAAATCCTCGTACTCACCGCGGTAGAGGATGCAATCATTAGGGCATGCATGTATCTTCTGCACCTCTAACCCTAGAGGGCAGACAACCTTCTTTGCTTCGTACGTACTCTCGGACAATTCGTTGTCCTTTGGAAGCATATTCTTTATCATTACCAACAACTTTCCAAATCCCTTGTCAGATACACCATTCTCTGCCTTCCATTGTAGCAATTCCAGTGTGGTGCCCAGCTTTTTCTTGTCACCTACGCAATTCGGGTACAACAATTTTTTGTGATCCTCTAACATGCGCTGCAACTTCTTCTTCTCCAAATCACTTGCGCAGTTTCTCTTTGCATCGGCAATGGCCCGACCTAGATCATCAACGGGCTCATCCGATGACTCTTCTTCAGCTTCTTCCCGCATTGCCGGCTCAGCTTCTTCCCGCATTACCGGCTCAGCTTCTTCCCTCATTGTTGTATCATCGTATTCAGGGAACCCATGGCCAGGATAGCTGACGTCGTCCTCTTCTTCTTCATTGTCTTCCATCATAACCCCTCTTTCTCCATGCTTGGTCCAAACATTATAGTGGGGCATGAAACCGGACTCAAACAGGTGGACGTGAATGGTTCTTGACGTAGAGTAATTGTGACCATTCTTACAGCCAGCACATGGACAAGGCATAAAACCATCCGCCCGCTTGTTTGCCTCAGCCGCAAGCAGAAAAGTATGCACGCGATTAATGAACTCAGGAGAGCATCGGTCATCGTACATCCATTGCCGGCTCATCTTCAATACACAGCACCGAAAACACCAAATTAATACAATACATAAAGTTCATACATAAAGATCATACAACACTTAAATGCAACAAACAAATAACTCTCTAGCTAAAGAATTTAAATGCAACAACAAATGCGATCAAGATCGCAACTAAGGTAACAATTGATCCAACAACATAATGATACCAAGCCTCACTATGAATGACATATTTTCTAATCTTTCTAATCTTCAAGCGCATTTTCTCCATCTTAATCTTGTGATCATCGACGACATCGGCAACATGCAACTCCAATTCCATCTTCTCCCCCTCAATTCTTTTCAATTTTTCCTTCAAATCCTCATTTTCTCTTTCAACTAAATTTAACCTCTCGACAATAGGGTCGGTTGGAATTTCCGGTTCAACTACCTCCTACATACAAATATCTATGTCAACTTGATCGGCATAATTTGTCATAAACACGAAATGCAATGAATAGTTTTAAAAGAGAATATACCACATACGAATCATAACCCGGACGAGGGCCGACGGGGACGGATATCAAAACCATGGCACTATGTATAACAAACAACGTATGGGTAAGATAATTATACGAGTAACTATATATCCAAATCACACAAACATCAATTTTTTTATATAAAACTTCATGAACAAGAGACTCACCACAAGGTGGTGCCGGCGACGGGACGTTGCGAGCGATCGACGGTGGTTACGACGGAGATTTAGAAGGTACTAAGTAAACAACACCTACATATGCAAACTAAGTGTTATTTTTGACCTCAAATTGCATATAAATCAAATACTAGCACATATATATAATTCCTCCCAAATTACTAAACTCAAAATCAATCACTATATAAAGCATTGCACGAGCTAATCTAGCAATGAGAGATGAAAGGACAAAGTTGCTAACCTTTGTGATCATTTGAATGGATGGGGGCCTTCAAATCTTGACAAATTTTGGGCAAAATGTGTGATGAGCTTGAGAGGAAGAGGGAAAAGAACAGAGAGGAGAGGGGGAAGGGGAAGAACAGAGCGAGCTCGAGTGGACGAAGGGTCCTTGTAGGACGACCTTTAGTACCGATTCGTGATACGACCCGGTACTAAAGGTGTTAGAGGGGCCCCGGACTGACAACATCCTGCCACCACTCACTTTAGTACCGGTTCGTGGCACGAACCGGTGCTAAAGGTTCGCCACGAACCGGTACTAATGAGAGCGGCCGGCTAGCCGTTGGAACCGGCACTAATGCACACATTAGTGCCGGCTCAAATTCAAACCGGCACTAATGTGCTTCACGTTTGACCCTTTTTCTACTAGTGGAACTCACCGGTAGTGACACCATAATGAATGAGTTGGCTCATGAATTACGTAGGTCTGGGTGGCCTGAAAGGACCTATGAGGAGGTACGTAAAGAACTTCTTAGGTTGCATGCAAGGTGGAAGAAGGTAGTGGAGCCGAAGAGTGAAACTTTCAGAAGGACTGCAGAAAAGCATCCATTTTTATGGACTAAGGAGAGCGAGGACGAAGATGATATATTCATGCCGCCGCTTCCGGGTTCTGCACCGTCGAAGGGCAAGACTTCTGCATCATCCAAGGGCAAGAGTACTGCATCCTCGAAGGGCAAGAGTTCTGCATCGTCCAAGGGTAAGAGTTCTGCATCCTCGAAGGGAAAGAGTTCTGCATCAACGGAGGATGACGATGATGACTTCATGTAGTATGTAAGCTGTATTCCAGTTGTACCTTAATTGTAGGGCATTATGTTCTACCTTAATTTCATTTTGTAGTATGTAAGCTGCATTTATTAAGTTCAACCGCGCCGTTTAATTCAGATGTGCTTGTATCTTAATTATCTGTTGTAGTCTCTTTGGAAATGTAACTGGAATAACAATGCGAATTAATAGTAATATGTCTCTCGCATACATAAACAATATATGTCTCCTGATCAGATAGAAGCAAGTGCAACAGTAACACATACATGAAGCATGTCTCATACATAAATACTGACTCACATATGCGAATAGTCTGAAACTAACATAGATAATGACTCATACATAGATAACCATATCACTGCGGAGGACGACGACGAATCTGGGTCTTCCTCGGGCGAGGACCGGAAGGCGATAAGCGCTGAGGCGGTGGACGATGCTCACGATAACCACGACCATGGATAACCTCGTCTGTCACTGTTTGTGTCTCCTGCGACGGTGGTGGTGGTGGAGTGTGAAACACCGTGTGCGATAATTCATAAGTGTTTTCAGCTTGGTCATCATCATCACCATAGCCCTCTAATCCACATCCAGCACCACTAAGTATCGGTGACTGCACTGAATGCGTGAACTGTTGCGACTGGTTGCCTACCGCAGTATAGTAAAACGGGTAAAATTAATTTGCGAACCTGCAATGTTGAAAAGAATGTACAAAGTAGTGTTACCTAGTTCCATTTGATGAGACCAGGAAGAGGTCCCTGGTTGAGAAGGCGGTGTCTGATTCCAAGAAGAGCTCCCTGGTTGTGAAGGAGATGGCTGATGCATGGAGAGTGCATGGTTGCTGCATGGAGTGTCGTGGTTCTGAACGCTGCACAGAGTGTCGTGGTTCTGAACGATGGACAGAGGGACGTGGGGGATGATGTGCCGGACGAGGAACGACAACATCCATAGATCGCCTACATGTAAGTGATGCGTAAATCCCTCTTAACTTCTCATCCATACGCCTCAACCATGAGAGGTGCTGTGGGATAGTATCCCCCCTCTCAACCTGCCGCATTAAAGCGGAAACCTCCTCTCGCGCTTGGACTGTCAAGTCACTCTGCACATGAAGAGTTAACCCATTGTATATGATAAGGTTATGATAAAACTACACATATGAAGCATGACACGTACCACGTGGTGTCTCGTTCCCACAACAGAGGTAGTTGGGTACATATCGCTGGTGAGAGGGGCTTCAATCTGATCAGGAGCAGCTGATGGAACCAAGTAGATCCTCGTTGTATGCCGGTAAGTTTGTAAATACAACCCAAACTTGTCCCAGTCAAAGGGCCGAACCTCATTCCAGATATTTGTCGGCGCCGTAGTCCATTCTTGAACGTAAGGGCTAATGCTTTGAAGCCAAACAACCATGGACTTGTTGTTGGGGATCGTAGCAGAAATTTAAAATTTTCTACGCATCACCAAGATCAATCTATGGAGTAATCTGGCAACGAGGGGAAGGAGAGTGCATCTACATACCCTTGTAGATCGCTAAGCGGAAGCGTTCAAGTGAACGGGGTTGATGGAGTCGTACTCGTCTTGATCCAAATCACCGATGATCCTTGCGCCGAACGGACCGCACCTCCGCATTCAAGACACGTACAGAACGGAGATGTCTCCCATGCCTTGATCCAGCAAGGAGGAGGGAGAGGTTGAGGAAGAGAGTCCAACAGCAGCACGACGGCGTGGTGGTGATGGAGTGGCAGTTCTCCGGCAGGGCTTCGCCAAGCTCACGCGGAGGAGGAGAGGTATTGGAGGGGAGGGGCTGCGCCAGGTTCAAGGGTATGGCCGCCCTCCCACCCCTCCACTATTTATAGTGTTGGAAATATGCCCTAGAGGCAATAATAAATTGATTATTATTATATTTCCTTGTTCATGATAATCGTTTATTATCCATGCTATAATTGTATTGATAGGAAACTCAGATACATGTGTGGATACATAGACAACACCATGTCCCTAGTAAGCCTCTAGTTGACTAGCTCGTTGATCAATAGATGGTTACGGTTTCCTGACCATGGACATTGGATGTCGTTGATAACGGGATCACATCATTAGGAGAATCATGTGATGGACAAGACCCAATCCTAAGCATAGCACTAGATCGTGTAGTTCATATGCTATAGCTTTTCTAATGTCAAGTATCATTTCCCTTAGACCATGAGATTGTGCAACTCCCGGATACCGTAGGAATGCTTTGGGTGTATCAAACGTCACAACGTAACTGGGTGACTATAAAGGTGCATTACAGGTATCTCCGAAAGTGTCTGTTGGGTTGGCACGAATCGAGACTGGGATTTGTCACTCCGTGTAAGCGGAGAGGTATCTCTGGGCCCACTCGGTAGGACATCATCATATGCGCAATGTGACCAAAGAGTTGATCACGGGATGATGTGTTACGGAACGAGTAAAGAGACTTGCCGGTAACGAGAATGATACCGACGATCGAATCTCGGGCAAGTACAATACCGCTAGACAAAGGGAATTGTATACGGGATTGATTAAGTCCTTGACATCGTGGTTCATCCGATGAGATCATCGTGGAACATGTGGGAGCCAACATGGGTATCCAGATCCGCTGTTGGTTATTGACCGGAGAACGTCTCGGTCATGTCTGCATGTCTCCCGAACCCGTAGGGTCTACACACTTAAGGTTCGATGACGCTAGGGTTGTAAAGGAAGCTTGTATGCGGTAACCCGAATGTTGTTCGGAGTCCCGGATGAGATCCCGGACATCACAGGAGTTCCGGAATGGTCCGGAGGTAAAGATATTATATATAGGAAGTGCTATTTCGGCCATCGGGACAAGTTTCGGGGTCACCGGGTATTGTACCGGGACCACCGGAAGGTCCCGGGGGTCCACCGGGTGGGGCCACCTGCCCCGGGGGGCCACATGGGCTGTAGGGGGTGTGCCTTGGCCTATATGGGCCAGGGCACCAGCCCCAAGAGGCCCATGCGCCAAGAGAGAAAAAAGGGGAGAGTCCTAAAGGGGGAAGGCACCTCCGAGGTGCCTTGGGGAGGATGGACTCCTCCCCACCCTTGGCCGCACCCTTCCTTGGAGGAAGGGGCAAGGGCTGCGCCTCCCCCTCTCCCTTGGCCCTATATATAGTGGGGAAAAGAGGAGCAAACCAATCTAAGGCCTGGCGCCTCCCTCTCCCTCCCGTGCACATCTTCCTCCTCCCGCAGCGCTTAGCGAAGCCCTGTTGGAATCCCGCTACTTCCACCACGCCGTCGTGCTGCTGGATCTCCATCAACCTCTCCCTCCTCCTTGCTGGATCAAGGCATGGGAGACGTCCGTTGTACGTGTGTTGAACGCGGAGGTGCCGTGCGTTCGGCACTTGATCATCGGTGATTTGAATCACGACGAGTACGACTCCATCAACCCCGTTCACTTGAACGCTTCCGCTTAGCGATCTACAAGGGTACGTAGATGCACTCTCCTTCCCCTCGTTGCTGGTCTCTCCATAGATTGATCTTGGTGACACGTAGGAAAATTTTGAATTTCTGCTACGTTCCCCAACAGTGGCATCATGAGCTAGGTCTATGCGTAGATTCTATGCACGAGTAGAACACAAAGTAGTTGTGGGCGTTGATTTTGTTCAATATTCTTGCCGTTACTAGTCTTATCTTGATTCGGCAGCATCGTGGGATGAAGCGGCCCGGACCGACCTTACACGTACTCTTACGTGAGACTGGTTCCACCGACTGACATGCACTAGTTGCATAAGGTGGCTAGCGGGTGTCTGTCTCTCCTACTTTAGTCGGATCGGATTCGATGAAAAGGGTCCTTATGAAGGGTAAATAGCAATTGGCATATCACGTTGTGGTTTTGCGTAGGTAAGAAACGTTCTTGCTAGAAACCCATAGCAGCCACGTAAAACATGCAAACAACAATTAGAGGACGTCTAACTTGTTTTTGCAGGGTATGCTATGTGATGTGATATGGCCAAAAGGATGTGATGAATGATATATGTAATGTATGAGATTGATCATGTTCTTGTAATAGATGATCATGGAGCCCCGAAGATGGAGATCAAAAGGAGCAATATGATATTGGCCATATCATGTCACTATTTGATTGCATGTGATGTTTATCATGTTTATACATCTTATTTGCTTAGAACGACGGTAGTAAATAAGATGATCCCTTACAACAATTTCAAGAAGTGTTCTCCCCTAACTGTGCACTGTTGCTACAGTTCGTCGTTTCGAAGCACCACGTGATGATCGGGTGTGATAGATCCTTATGTTCACATACAACGGGTGTAAGACAGATTTACACAGCAAAAACACTTAGGGTTAACTTGACGAGCCTAGCATGTGCATAGACATGGCCTCGGAACACAGAGACCGAAAGGTCGAGCATGAGTCGTATAGAAGATACGATCAACATGAAGATGTTCACCGACGTTGACTAGTCCGTCTCACGTGATGATCGGACACGGCCTAGTTCACTCGGATCATGTAATCACTTAGATGACTAGAGGGATGTCTATCTAAGTGGGAGTTCATAAGATGAACTTAATTATCCTGAACATAGTCAAAAGGATTTTTGCAAATTATGTCGTATCTCACGCTTTAGTTCTACTGTTTAGATATGTTCCTAGAGAAAAAATTAGTTGAAAGTTGATAGTAGCAATTATGCGGACTAGGTCCGTAGACTGAGGATTGTCCTCATTGCTTCTTAGAAGGCTTATGTCCTTAATGCACCGCTCAGTGTGCTGAACCTCGAACGTTGTCTGTGGATGTTGCGAACATCTGACATACACGTTTTGATAACTACGTGATAGTTCAGTTAAACGGTTTAGAGTTGAGGCACCAAAGACGTTTTTTGAAACGTCGCGAAACATATGAGATGTTTTGAGGGCTGAAATTGGGATTTCAGGCTCGTGCCCACGTCAAAAGGTATAAGACCTCCGACGATTTTCTTAGCCTACAAACTAAGGAGAAAAGCTCAATTGTTGAACTTGTGCTCAGATTGTCTGAGTACAACAATCGCTTGAATCAAGTGGGAGTTGATCTTCCAGATGAGATAGTGATGTTTCTCCGGAGTCATTACCACCAAGCTGCTAGAGCTTCGTGATGAACTATAATATATCAGGGACATATATGATGATCCTTGAGATATTCGCGATGTTTGACACCACAAAAGTAGAAATCAAGAAGGAGCATCAATTGTTGATGGTTGGTGAAACCACTAGTTTCAAGAAGGGCAAGGGCAAGAAGGGATACTTCATGAAACGGCAATTCAGCTGCTGCTCTAGTGAAGAAACCCAAGGTTGAACCCAAACCCGAGACTAAGTGCTTCTGTAATAAGGGGAACAAACCACTGGAGCAGAATTACCCTAGATACTTGGTAGATGAGAAGGCTGGCAAGGTCGATAGAAGTATATTGGATATACATTGTGTTGATGTGTACTTTACTAGTACTCCTAGTAGCACCAGGGTATTAGATACCGGTTCGGTTGCTAAGTGTTAGTAACTCGAAATAAAAGCTACGTAATAAACGGAGACTAGCTAAAGGTGAGCTGACGATATGTGTTGGAAGTGTTTCCAATGTTATAGATCAAGCATCGTACGCTCCCTCTACCATCGAGATTGGGGTTTTGCGTTGAGCATAGACATGATTGGATTATGTCTATCGCAATACGGTTATTCATTTAAGGAGAATAATGGTTACTCTGTTTATTTGAATAATACCTTCAATGGTCTTACGCCTATAATGAATGGTTTATTGAATCTCGATCGTAGTGATACACATGTTCATGCCAAAAGATATAAGATAGTACCACCTACTTGTGGCACTGCCACGTAAGTCATATCGGGAAAAAAACGCATGAAGAAGTTCCATGTTGATGGATCTTTGGGCTCACTCATTTTTGAAAAGTTTGAGACATGCGAACCATGTCTATTGGTGTATATGCATGAATAAACTCCATGCAAATGGACCGTTTGGACTCACTTGATTTTGAATCACTTGAGACATGCAAATCATACCACATGGGCAAGATGACTGAAAGCCCCGGTTTCAGTAAAATGGAACTGGAAAGCAACTTGTTGGAAGTAATACATTTTGATGTGTGCAGTCCAATGAATGCTGAGGCATGTAGTGGATATCGTTATGTTCTTACTTCACAGATGATTTGAGTAGATGTTGAGTATATTTACTTGATGAATCATGAGTCTGAATTATTGAAAGGTTCAAGTAATTTCAGGGTGAAGTTAAAAGATCATCGTGATGAGAGGATAAAAGATCTATGATATGATCATAGAGATGAATATCTGAATTACGAGTTTGGCACAAAATTATGGAAATTGTTTCACAACTGATACAGCCTGGAACACCATAGTGTGATGGTGTGTCCGAACATCATAAACTGCACCCTATTGGATATGATGCATACCATGATGTCTCTTATCAAATTACCACAATAGTTTATGGGTTAGGCATTAGAGACAACCACATTCACTTTAAATAGGGCACCACGTAATTCCGATGAGATGACACCGTATGAACTATAGTTTAGAGAAACCTAAGCTGTCATTTCTTAAAAGTTTGGGGCTGCGACGCTTATGTGAAAAAGTTTCAGGCTGATAAGCTCGAACCCAAAGCGGATAAATGCATCTTCATAGGACACCCAAAACAGTTGGGTATACATCCTGTCTCAGATTCGAAAGCAATAAGGGATTGTTTCTAGAATCGGGTCCTTTCTCGAGGAAAAGTTTCTCTCGAAAGAATTGAGTGGGAGGATGGTGGAGACTTGATGAGGTTATTGAACCGTTACTTCAACTAGTGTATAGCAGGGCACAAAGAGTTGTTCCTGTGGCACCTACACCAATTGAAGTGGAAGCTTATGATATTGATCATGAGACTTAGGATCAAGTCACTCCCAAACCTCGTGGGATGACAAGGATGCGTACTACTTCAGAGTGGTACGTAATCCTGTCTTGGAAGTCATGTTGCTAGACAACAATGAACCTACGAGCTATGGAGAAGCGATGGTGGGCCCAGATTCCGATAAATGGCTCGAGGCCATAAAATCCGAGAGAGGATCCATGTATGAAACCAAAGTGTAGACTTTGGCAGAACGGCTCGATGGTCGTAAGGCTACTGAGTGTAGATGGATTTTAAAAAGGAAGACGGACAATGATGGTAAATGTCACCATTAAGAAAGCTCGACTTGTCGTTAAGATGTTTTCTGACAAGTTCAAGGAGTTGACTACGGTGAGATTTTCTCACTCGTAGCGATGCTAAGAGTCTGTTGGAATTATATTAGCGATTACTGCATTATTTATGAAATCTTGCAGATAGGATGTCAAAACATTGTTTCCTCGACGATTTTCTTGAGGAAAGGTTGTATGTGATACAACCAGAAGGTTTTGTCAATCCTGAAAGATGCTAATAAGTATGCAAAGCTCCAGCAGTCCTTCTGAGGACTGGAGTGAGCATCTCGGAGTTGGAATGTACACTTTGATGAGATGATCAAAGATTTTGGGTTTATACAAAGTTTATGAGAAACTTGTATTTCCAAAGAAGTGAGTGGGAGCACTATAGAATTTCTGATAAAGTATATGTTGACATATTGTTGATCAGAAATGACGTAGAATTTCTGGAAAGCATATAGGGTTCTTGGGAAAGTGTTTTTCAATGGAAAGCCTGGATTAAGCTACTTGAACATTGAGCATCAAGATCTATAAGGATAGATCAAAACGCATAATGGTACTTTCAAATGAGCACATACCTTGACATGATCTTGAAGGTGTTCAAGATGGATCAGTCAAAGAAGGAGTTCTTGCCTGAGTTGTAAGGTATGAAGTTAAGACTTAAAGCTCGACCGCGGCAGAATAGAGAGAAAGGACGAAGGTCGTCCCCTATGCTTAAGACGTAGGCTCTACAGTATGCTATGCTGTGTACCGCACCTGAAGTGTGCCTTGCCATGAGTCAGTCAAGGGGTACAAGAGTGATCCATGAATGGATCACAGGACAGCGGTCAAATTATCCTTAGTAACTAGTGGACTAAGGAATTTTCTCGATTATGGAGGTGGTAAAAGAGTTCGTCGTAAAGAGTTACGTCGATGCAAGCTTAACACCTATCCGGATAGCTCTGAGTAGAGATACCGGATACGTATAATGGAGCAACAATTTAGAATAGCTCCAAGTAGAACAGTTATTTGGATTAGCTCCAAATAGAGCGTGATAGCTGCATCTAGGAGATGACATAGAGATTTGTAAAGCACACACGGATCTGAAAGGTTCGGACCCGTTGACTAAAACCTCTCTCACAAGCAACATGATCAAACATAAAACTCATTGAGTGTTAATCACATAGTGATGTGAACTAGACTACTGACTCTAGTAAACTCTTGGGTGTTAGTCACATGGCGATGTGACCTGTGAATGTTAATCACATTGCGATGTGAACTAGATTATTGACTCTAGTGCAAGTGGGAGACTGTTGGAAATATGCCCTAGAGGCAATAATAAATTGATTATTATTATATTTCCTTGTTCATGATAATCGTTTATTATCCATGCTATAATTGTATTGATAGGAAACTCAGATACATGTGTGGATACATAGACAACACCATGTCCCTAGTAAGCCTCTAGTTGACTAGCTCGTTGATCAATAGATGGTTATGGTTTCCTGACCATGGACATTGGATGTCGTTGATAACGGGATCACATCATTAGGAGAATCATGTGATGGACAAGACCCAATCCTAAGCATAGCACTAGATCGTGTAGTTCATATGCTATAGCTTTTCTAATGTCAAGTATCATTTCCTTAGACCATGAGATTGTGCAACTCCTGGATACCGTAGGAATGCTTTGGGTGTATCAAACGTCACAACGTAACTGGGTGACTATAAAGGTGCATTACAGGTATCTCCGAAAGTGTCTGTTGGGTTGGCACGAATCGAGACTGGGATTTGTCACTCCGTGTAAGCGGAGAGGTATCTCTGGGCCCACTCGGTAGGACATCATCATATGCGCAATGTGACCAAAGAGTTGATCACGGGATGATGTGTTACGGAACGAGTAAAGAGACTTGCCGGTAACGAGATTGAACAAGGTATAGGGATACCGACGATCGAATCTCGGGCAAGTACAATACCGCTAGACAAAGGGAATTGCATACGGGATTGATTAAGTCCTTGACATCGCGGTTCATCCGATGAGATCATCGTGGAACATGTGGGAGCCAACATGGGTATCCAGATCCCGCTGTTGGTTATTGACCGGAGAACGTCTCGGTCATGTCTGCATGTCTCCCGAACCCGTAGGGTCTACACACTTAAGGTTCGGTGACGCTAGGGTTGTAGAGATATTAGTATGCGGTAACCCGAATGTTGTTCGGAGTCCCGGATGAGATCCCAGACATCACGAGGAGTTCCGGAATGGTCCGGAGGTAAAGAATTATATATAGGAAGTGCTATTTCGGCCATCGGGACAAGTTTCGGGGTCACCGGTATTGTACCGGGACCACCGGAAGGGTCCCGGGGGTCCACCGGGTGGGGCCACCTGCCCCGGGGGGCCACATGGGCTGTAGGGGGTGTGCCTTGGCCTATATGGGCCAAGGGCACCAGCCCCAAGAGGCCCATGAGCCAAGAGAGAAAAAAAGGGGAGAGTCCTAAAGGGGGAAGGCACCTCCAAGGTGCCTTGGGGAGGATGGACTCCTCCCCACCCTTGGCCGCACCCTTCCTTGGGGGAAGGGGCAAGGGCTGCGCCTCCCCCTCTCCCTTGGCCCTATATATAGTGGGGAAAAGGAGGAGCAAACGAATCTAAGGCCTGGCGCCTCCCTCTCCCTCCCGTGACACATCTTCCTCCTCCCGCAGCGCTTAACGAAGCCCTGTTGGAATCCCGCTACTTCCACCACGCCGTCGTGTTGATGGATCTCCATCAACCTCTCCCTCCTCCTTGCTGGATCAAGGCATGGGAGACGTCTCCGTTCCGTACGTGTGTTGAACGCGGAGGTGCCGTCCGTTCGGCACTTGATCATCGGTGATTTGAATCACGACGAGTACGACTCCATCAACCCCGTTCACTTGAACGCTTCCGCTTAGCGATCTACAAGGGTATGTAGATGCACTATCCTTCCCCTCATTGCTAGTCTCTCCATAGATAGATCTTGGTGATACGTAGGAAAATTTTGAATTTCTGCTACGTTCCCCAACATATAGGTGGGGAGAGAGTGGGTCGGCCCCCCTTAGATCCCATCTAGGGTTGGGGGCGGCGGCCAAGGGGGGGAGGAGTGCCTCCCAAGTCAAGTGGAGGCCCTCCTGATGAAGCTATGTACCTAGGGTAGGGTCATGGACCTGTCCTAACTGCCCTACCCAAGGACATCTCTAGAATAAATCATCTTTCAATCGACTTGGAGGTGTTCCACTCGACAGACTCGAAGACACTCGACCAAGAAGCAATCACTCGACCAAGATCCAACCACTCGACGGCCAGGAGACCTAAAGTCACTCCGCACTCTAATGGTCGGTCATTAAATAGCATTTATGGTCATCATAGCACTTTATTACTAGCGTTACCAGTAACGCCTTGCCTTAATGTACATTGAACCCTTCGTAACGTGGGCTGGCCGGGGTCCTCGCGCACTCTATATAAGCCACCCCCTCCTCCGAGACAAGGGTTCGCACCTCTGTAACTCATACTCACATAATCCAGTCGACCGCCTCCGGGTTCCGAGACGTAGGGCTATTACTTCCTCTGAGAAGGGCCTGAACTCGTAAACCTTGCGTTCTTACAACTTCTCCATAGCTAAGATCTTGCCTCTCCATACTTACCCCCCTACATCACTGTCAGACTTGGAACCACGACAGTTGGTGCCCACCATGGGGCAGGTGTTTTAGCGTTTTGTTGGAGGAGTTGCGATCTTTTCCGACTCGAATCATCATGGTTTTCGGCGGAGTTTTGGTGGTGGGCCGCGAGATCCGTCTCGGAGCGCTCACGTTCATCGCCGATGACTCCGCTTGGCTTCATGAGGATCCGCTCGACGTGGACGCACTCCCTGTCCGCGGGGCAACGCACTTTAGCGCGTGCGTCCGCAGCATTCTCCTGCGGCAACCGTCGACCCCCTACCGGTCGGCTCCTGTGTTATCCTCCCTCCCCGTTTCCCGCCGGCGCAAGCGCTCCGGTCGGTCGAGACTTCAGCGGTGGGTGAGATACGCGGTGGCACGTCAGTCGGCCACCCCTCAAGTCGTGGCGATTGAGCCCGACGAATCCCTCTACGGCCTGTTCGACCTGTCGACTGGCTCCACAGAGACCGCATCCGAGTGCGACAACAACGATCCAACGCGGAGGTTCTGATGGTCAATGGATCGCCCAGTCCTCCCGGTTTTACCCGCACCGACGGAGGCGCGGGAGGAGGCGACCTGTCGCGTCCCCATGAGGAGTATCTTCCCAAGCCTCTCACGTCGCTGCAGAGAGAAGAACTTCGCCGCCGGAACATGGATGCACTGCACACTCCTATCGTTGGAGAAACCCCCGAGGCTCGCGCCTTGGAGGACGCGCGCCTGGCAAACTTGGCTGAGCGCACTCGACTGGAGAACCTCCAGCGAGCACTCGACGAGTGCGCGCGACAACGGGTTCCCGAATCCATTCGACGTCAGCTCTTCCCGCCCCCGTAGGTATATCGAACTCCGATTCAGAAGTTAGCAGCTGCGGCCCGTATAGCGGAGTCGATTCAGCCTTCCCAGTCGGAGGCTGGCAGAGGCTTGCTGCAGATCAGAGCGTTACTCCGGGTAGCAGGAGATCAGAATTCCGCTGTTTCTCAGTCGCGGAACAGGATTCACAGCAGATCTGTTGCCGCGGACACAGTCCAGTCGGCTCACAGCCCGAGATCGCCTCCGAGGCGTGAGGGACATGGAGACCGGCGTGACCAGTATGGGAACCATGAGCAGTATGATCACCGAGTCGATCGTGACGGTCGACGTCGAGTGCCCACGCCTCCCCCGAGGAGCGGGTCGTATGTGCCTCGCCAGCAGGATGACAGGCGCCCTCATAGTGGTGGGCGAAGGATTCCAGTCGACCCCAGAGGGCCAGGCTTTGACGCGAGATCCATCCTCGTCCAAGGCTTGGTCGATAGGAACAGGGCTCACCGAGAAGTTCACGATAGAGATGCACCTACCAGCAGCAGGGTACATGTTTCGGGGCCAGAGTGCTTTAGTAGAGCCATCAGGGCTGAAGTGATTCCTCCCAACTTCAGGTTGGCGACTCGAGTCAGTAAGTTCACTGGCGAGTCCAAGCCCGATACTTGGCTTGAGGACTACCGAGTGGCCATCCAGATTGGCGGCGGCAATGATGAAGTGGCCATGAAGCACCTGCCTCTCATGTTGGAGGGCTCGGCCAGAGCGTGGCTAAACCAGTTAGCACCTAGCAGCATTTACCCTTGGGAACATCTCTCCCGAGTGTTCGTCACCACATTTGAAGGCACATGCAAGCGACCGGCAGGACTGACGGAACTACGGTCTTGTGTGCAAAAGCCGAATGAAACTTTGAGGGATTACATCCAGAGGTGGATCACGTTACATCACTCGGTGGAGAATGTGCCTGACCACCAAGCAGTTTGTGCCTTCAAGGAAGGCGTCAAGTACAGAGAGCTGAATTTGAAATTCGGTCGAACCGGAGATATGTCCCTGAATCGGATGATGTAGATTGCCACCAAGTAGGCTAATGGTGAAGATGAGGATCGACTCAGGAGTGGCAAGCTCAAGTCAGTCGCCCAAGAGACTGGAGGAAATTCCAATCGGAAACAGAAGCGGAAAGCCGAGCCAGCGGCTCCCGGGGAAGCCTTAGCTTTAACCCAAGGAAAGTTTAAAGGGAAACCTAAAGGGCCTTGGAACCCCAAAAAGGTTAAAGACGAGGACGGAAATGATGTGTTGGACTTACCATGTCTCGTCCACACAAAGAAAGATGAAGAGGGTAATTTCATTTACCCGAAACATACCACTCGACAGTGTCGACTCTTGATCCAGCAGTTCCAGGGCAAGCAGCCCAAGGGTAAGGAAAAGGAGTCAGACAAGGTCAAGAACAAAGAAGACAGTGACGACGGATACCCTCAGGTCAATTCCACTCTGATGATTTTTGCTGATGTTGAAAGCAAAAGTCAACTGAAAGTTATTAACCGAGAGGTGAATATGGTCGCTCCGGCGACACCTAGTTACCTGAAATGGTCTCAGACTGCCATAACATTCGACCAGTCCGACCACCCAACGCACATCGCCACCCCTGGGAGGCAAGCTTTGGTGGTTGACCTAGTTGTTGAAGGCACTCGACTGACCAAAGTCTTGATGGATGGTGGCAGTGGTTTGAACATATTATACGCTGAGACGTTGAAAGGGATGGGCATTCCGATGTCCATACTCAGTGCCAGCAACATGAGTTTCCATGGAGTCATTCCTGGGAAGAAGGCTGAATCACTCGGCCAGATTGCTCTTGATGTGGTTTTCGGTGATTCCAAGAATTACCGCAAAGAAAAGTTGACATTTGAAGTTGTAGACTTCCAGAGTGCCTATCACGCTATTTTGGGCAGGTCGGCTTATGCACGCTTCATGGCCCGACCTTGTTACGTGTATCTCAAATTGAAGATGCCTGGTCCAAAGGTGTGATCATCATTACGGGCAATCGGAAGAAAGCGGAAGAATGTTTTCAGAAAGGTTCGAAGATCGCCGACGCACAGATGGCAGTGGTGGAGTTACAGGAATACCAGAAGACTGCAGACCCGAGTGATTTGTTGCGAGCCAAGAAGCCCGCTATAGAATCAGCTTTTCAGTCGACTGGCGATATGAAGACAGCTCACATCCACCTGACCGATCCCAGCGCTGCTCCAACTCATATCTCGATAACACTCGACTCCAAATAGGAAGAAGCGCTCATCCAGTTCCTCCGTGAGAACTGGGACATTTTCGCATGGAAGCCTTCTGACATGCCAGGTGTTCCCAGGGAGCTGGCTGAGCATCGCCTGAGAGTCGACTCAAAAGTAAAACCTGTCAAGGAACATCTCCGACGGTCCGCCGTCCAAAAGAGAAAGGCTATTGGCGAGGAGGTGGCTCGGCTCTTAGCAGCGGAGTTCATCCGAGAAATCTACCACTCCGAGTGGCTCGCCAACGTTGTCATGGTCCCCAAGAAGGACAAGTCACTTCACATGTGCATTGACTTCAAACATATCAATCGGGCCTGCCCGAAAGATCATTTTCCTCTTCCCTGCATCGACAAGATAGTCGACTCGACTGCGGGATGTGAGCGACTGTCTTTCTTAGATGCCTATTCCGGGTACCATCAGATCCGTCTGTATGGGCTTGACGAGATCAAGACAGCTTTCATCACTCCATTCAGGTGCTTCTATTATGTTACCATGCTGTTCGGCCTCAAGAATGCCATAGCCACCTTCATGAGGGTGATTCAGAAGGGTTTACTCACTCAAATCAGTCGGAACATGGAAGCATACATGGATGATATTGTGGTCAAGTCATGGAATGGTTCCGACCTGCTGACTGACCTTGCTGAAACCTTTGCCAACCTCAGGAGGTATGATATCAAGCTTAATCCATCAAAGTGTACATTCGGAGTCCCTGGCGGAAAATTACTCAGTTTTCTCGTTTCCGAACAGGGAATCGACGCCAATCTAGAAAAAGTTGGCACTATACTCCGAATGAAAAGCCCTGTGCGAGTGCACGACGTCCAGAAGCTTACTGGTTGCTTGGCCGCCCTAAGTCGATTCATATCTCGTCTCGGTGAAAAGGCATTGCCTCTTTACCGATTGATGAAGAAGTCCGACAAGTTTGAGTGGACTCCTGAAGCTGATGCAGCATTTGCAGAGCTCAAAGCTCTGCTCTCCACCCAGCCGGTGCTTGCTGCCCCAATCAGCAAGGAGCCTTTGCTGCTTTAAATTGCAGCCACAGGACAATTCGTCAGTACGGTACTTACGGTTGAGCGGGAAGAAGAAGGGAAAACCTTCAAAGTTCAGCGCCCAGTATATTATATTTCTGAAGTCTTGACCCCATCGAATCATATCCTCACTATCAGAAGCTTGTATATGGGATTTATATGACCACAAAGAAAGTTGCTCACTACTTCTCTGATCATTCCATTACAGTCGTCAGCGACGCTCCATTGTCAGAGATCCCGCATAACAGGGATGCAACTGGTCGAGTGGCAAAATGGGCGATTGAACTCCTTCCCCTAGATATCAAGTTTGAGGCAAAGAAAGCTATTAAGTCCCAGGGAATCGCAGATTTCGTCGCCGAGTGGATTGAACAGCAGCTGCCGACTCAGATTCACTCGGAGCATTGGACTATGTTCTTCGACGGCTCCAAGATGCTGAGTGGTTCCGGTGCCGGAGTGGTGCTGGTCTCCCCCAGAGGAGATAAACTCAGATATGTTCTTCAAATCCACTTTGATTCCTCCAATAACGAGGCAGAATACGAAGCACTTTTATATGGGTGGCGCATGGCCATCTCACTCGGTGTCCGTCGCCTCATGGTCTATGGCGACTCAGATTTGCTGGTTAATCAGGTGATGAAGGAATGGGATGTCAGAAGTCCAGCCATGACTGGTTATTGCAATGCAGTGAGAAAGCTGGAGAAGAAATTCGAGGGGTTAGAGCTTCATCACATACCCCGACTGAAAAATCAAGCACCTGATGATTTGGCAAAATTAGGTTCCAAAAGAGAAGCCATTCCCAGCAATGTGTTTTTGGAACACATCCACACACCATCAGTCAGGAGGATCCCTTCACAGAAGAGGCCCTGCAGCCAAAAAGCACCACGGATCTGACTGAAGTTGAAGTTCCAGCTGTGGTCGATCTGATCATGGAAGTGTTGGTTATCACTCCCGTCTGGACAGAACCGTACATCGCGTACATCCTAAGGAAAGAACTCCCAGAAGACGAAGAAGAGGCTCGACAGACCGTCCGTCGATCCAAGGCCTTTACAGTCATAAAGGGACAGTTATATAGAGAAAGTGCGACTGGGGTCGGCCAGAAGTGTATCACACTAGAAGAAGGTCAGATGATCCTTAACGATATCCACTCGGGGACCTGTGGTCATCATGCGTCCTCTCGGACCATTGTGGCTAAAGCATACCGAGCGGGGTTCTACTGGCCAAGAGCCAATGAGATGGCAAAAGAGATAGTCGACAAATGTGAAGGATGTCAGTATTACTCCAATATGCCGCACAAGCCCACGTCAGCCCTGAAAACCATTCCACTCGTCTGGCCCTTTGCTGTTTGGGGGCTGGACATGGTTGGGCCACTGAGAACAGGCAGGAGCGGCTTCACTCATGTGCTAGTAGCAGTCGACAAGTTCACCAAATGGATTGAAGCCAAGCCTATCAAGAATCTCGATGCTTGCACCGCTATCAGTTTCATCAGAGAGTTGATATTCAGATATGGAGTTCCGCACAGCATCATCACGGACAATGGGTCAAACTTCGATTCCGACAAATTCAGGGCCTTTTGCGCCTCTCAGGGTGAGGGAGTCCTAGATTAGGGGGTGTTCGGCTAGCCGGACTATACCTTCAGCCGGACTCCTGGACTATGAAGATACAAGATTGAAGACTTCGTCCCGTGTCCGGATGGGACTTTCCTTGGCGTGGAAGGCAAGCTTGGCGATGCGGATATTCAAGATCTCCTACCATTGTAACCGACTCTATGTAACCCTAACCCTATCTGGTGTCTATATAAACCGGAGGGCTTTAGTCCGTAGGACAACTTCATCAACTCCATAGACAACAATCATACCATAGGCTAGCTTCTAGGGTTTAGCCTCCTCGATCTCGTGGTAGATCTACTCTTGTACCACCCATATCATCAATATTAATCAAGCAGGACGTAGGGTTTTACCTCCATCAAGAGGGCCCGAACCTGGGTAAAACATCGTGTTCCCTGCCTCCTATTACCATCCGGCCTAGACGCACAGTTCGGGACCCCCTACCCAAGATCCGCCGGTTTTGACACCGACATTGGTGATTTCATTGAGAGTTCCTCTGTGTCGTCGCCGTTAGGTTCGATGGCTCCTTTGATCATCAACAACGATGCGGTCCAGGGTGAGACTTTTCTCCCCGGACAGATCTTCGTCTTCGGCGGCTTCGCTCTGCGGGCCAATTCTCTTGGCCACTTGGAGTAGATCGAAAGCTATGCCCCTGGCCATCAAGTCAGGTTTGGAAGCTTAAACTACACGGATGACATCCGCGGAGACTTGATCTTCGACGGGTTCGAGCCACGGCCAAGCGCGCTGCACTATCTCGAGGGGCATGATCTAGCTCTGCCTCCGGGTAGTGTCCTGGAGGCCGCACACGCATCGGTTCCGACCTTTGACTCGGAACCTATTGCGCCAATTGAGGACGAGCGGTTGGACACCACCTCGGGGTCTGCGATCTTAAAGACGATCGAGCCAAACGCTAGCCCCGCACTCTGCATGATCTGTGACTCCGAGGATCCGGACTCCTCCCCGGATTCCGAACCCCCCGCGCCCCTGCCAATCGAATCCGATTGGGCGCCGATAATGGAGTTCACCACCGCAGACATCTTTCAGCACTCGCCTTTTGGCGTCATCCTGAATTCTCTTAAGTCTCTCTCTTTATCAGGAGAGCCCTGGCCGGATTACGGTCAGCGAGGATGGGATGCGGACGATGAAGAAATTGAAAACCCACCCACCACCCACTTTGTAGCCACTGTCGATGATTTAACCGACATGCTTGACTTCGGCTCTGAAGACATCGACGGTATGGACGACGATGTAGGAGACGAACAGGAACCAGCACCTGTAGGGCGCTGGAAGGCCACCTCGTCATATGACATATATATGGTGGATACTCCAAAAGATGGAGATGACGATGGAACAGTGGGGGAGGACACCCCCTGGAAACAGCCAAAGCGCCGGCGTCAGCGGCGCCGCTCTAAATCCCTCCAAAGCAAAAACGGTGATTCCGGCACGGGAGATAATACTACCCCGGACAGCGTCGAAGAACACCCACCTCAGCAAGATTCGGCACAGGAAGATGGAGAAGCCAGCCCTCATGAGAGAGCGGCAGACCAAGAGGTTGAGGATGATAACTATATGCCTCCCTCCGAAGACGAGGCAAGCCTCGATGACGATGAATTCGTCATACCATCAGACCCCGCCGAACAAGAGCGTTTTAGACGCAGGCTTTTAGCCACGGCAAGCAGCCTCAAGAAAAAGCAGCAGCAGCTTAGAGCTGCCCAAGATTTGCTAGCTGACAGATGGACTGAAGTCCTTGCGGCCGAAGAGTATGAACTCGAACGCCCCTCCAAGAGTTACCCAAAGCGCAGGCCGCTACCCCGATCAGAGGAGGAAGCACCTACATCACCAGCACATGACATGGCAGACCGGCCACCTCGCGGCCGCGACAGAGAGGTCTCTCGACCCTCCACCCAAGCCATGCCCCGACGCCACTCAACTAAGGCACGGGAAAATGCGCCAGACCTGCGAGACGTACTGGAGGACAAGGCAAGACAAACAAGATCAATCTATGGATCGCGCAGGCGCCCTACAGCACGTGACGATGATCTTCACTCCGGATACAACAAATCCGGCCGAGCCGAACACAACAGACATAGCTCTTCCGAGCTACATCGTGATATAGCCCAGTACAGAGACACCGCACACCCGCTATGCTTCACGAATGAAGTAATGGAGCATAAAATCCCAGAGGGTTTCAAACCCGTAAACATCGAATCATACGATGGCACCACAGACCCGGCGGTATGGATTGAGGATTATCTACTTCACATCCACATGGCGCGCGGCGATGATCTACACGCCATCAAGTACCTCCTGCTCAAACTTAAAGGACCGGCCCGACATTGGCTTAACAGCTTGCCAGCAGACTCAATCAGTTCTTGGGAGGACCTGGAAGCCGCATTCCTCGACAACTTCCAGGGCACTTATGTGCGACCGCCGGATGCCGACGACTTAAGCCACATAATTCAGCAGCCAGAAGAATCAGCCAGACAATTCTGGACACGGTTCCTAACAAAGAAAAACCAGATAGTCGACTGTCCAGACGCAGAGGCCCTAGCAGCCTTCAAGCATAACATCCGCGACGAGTGGCTTGCCCGGCACCTGGGACAGGAAAAACCGAAATCCATGGCAGCCCTCACGACACTCATGACCCGCTTTTGCGCGGGTGAAGACAGTTGGCTAGCTCGCAGTAACAACTTATCAAAGAACCCTGGTAATTCGGATACCAAGGACAAAAGTGGAAGGACACGTCGGAACAAACAAAAATGCCGCGTTAACAGCGACAGCAATGAAGACACGGCAGTCAATGCCGGATTCAGAGGCTATAAATCCGGTCAGCGGAAAAAGCCATTGAAAAAGAATACTCAGGGCCCGTCCAGTTTGGACCGAATACTCGATCGCTTGTGCCAGATACATGGCACCCCCGAAAAGCCAGCCAATCACACTAACAGGGATTGTTGGGTGTTCAAGCAGGCAGGCAAGTTAAGAGCCGAAAACAAAGACAAGGGGCTGCACAGCGACGACGAGGAGCCCAAGCCGCCGAACAACAATGGACAGAAGGGCTTTCTGTTGGGGAACGCAGTAATTTCAAAAAAAATTCCTACGCACACGCAAGATCATGGTGATGCATAGCAACGAGAGGGGAGAGTGTTGTCTACGTACCCACGTAGACCGACTGCGGAAGCGTTGACGCAACGTAGAGGAAGTAGTCATACGTCTTCCCGATCCGACCGATCCAAGCACCGTTACTCCGGCACCTCCGAGTTCTTAGCACACGTACAGCTCGATGACGATCCCCGGGCTCCGATCCAGCAAAGCGTCGGGGAGGATTCCGTCAGCACGACGGCGTGGTGACGATCTTGATGTTCTACTGTCGCAGGGCTTCGCCTAAGCACCGCTACAATATGATCGAGGTGGAATATGGTGGCAGGGGGCACCGCACACGGCTAAGGAACGATCTCAAGGATCAACTTGTGTGTCTAGAGGTGCCCCCTGCCTTCGTATATAAAGGAGCCAAGGGGGAGGGGGCCGTCGGCCAGGAGGAGGGCGCAGGAGGAGTCCTACTCCTACCGGGAGTAGGACTCCCCCCCAATCCTAGTTGGACTAGGATTCCCCGAGGGGGAAAGAGAGAGAGGGGGCCGGCCACCTCTCCTAGTCCTAATAGGACTAGGGGAGGGGAGAGGCGCGCGGCCACCTTGGGCTGCCCCTTTCTCCTTTCCACTAAAGCCCATCAAGGCCCATATGGCTCCCGGGGGGTTCCGGTAACCTCCCGGTACTCCGGTAAAATCCCCATTTCACCCGGAACACTTCCGATGTCCAAATATAGGCTTCCAATATATCAATCTTTATGTCTCGACCATTTCGAGACTCCTCGTCATGTCTGTGATCACATCCGGGACTCCGAACTAACTTCGGTACATCAAAATGCATAAACTCATAATAACTGTCATCGTAACGTTAAGCGTGCGGACCCTACGGTTCGAGAATAATGCAGACATGACTGAGACACTTCTCCGGTCAATAACCAATAGCGGGACCTGGATGCCCATATTGGCTCCTACATATTCAACGAAGATCTTTATCGGTCAGACCGCATAACAACTTACGTTGTTCCCTTTGTCATCGGTATGTTACTAGCCCGAGATTCGATCATCGGTATCCAATACCTAGTTCAGTCTCGTTACCGGCAAGTCTCTTTACTCGTTCCGTAATACATCATCTCGCAACTAACTCATTAGTTGCAATGCTTTCAAGGCTTATGTGATGTGCATTACTGAGAGGGCCCAGAGATACCTCTCCGACAATCGGAGTGACAAATCCTAATCTCGAAATACGCCAACCCAACATCTACCTTTGGAGACACCTGTAGAGCTCCTTTATAATCACTCAGTAACGTTGTGACATTTGGTAGCACACAAAGTGTTCCTCCGGTAAACGGGAGTTGCATAATCTCATAGTCATAGGAACATGTATAAGTAATGAGGAAAGCAATAGCAACATTCTAAATGATCGGGTGCTAAGCTAATGAAATAGGTCATGTCAATCAGATCATTCAACTAATGATGTGACCTCGTTAATCAAATAACAACACCTTGTTCATGGTTAGGAAACATAACCATCTTTGATTAACGGGCTAGTCAAGTAGAGGCATACTAGTGACACTAAGTTTGTCTATGTATTCACACATGTATTATGTTTCCGGTTAATACAATTCTAGCATTAATAATAAACATTTATCATGATATAAGGAAATAAATAATAACTTTATTATTGCCTCTAGGGCATATTTCCTTCACTTTCCCCCACAAGTGTGGACGGTGAACATGATATACGCAACCCACATTCCCAAGCGGGAGCGGAAGCGTGCGCTACGGGATGTATACGCGATGGAGCCAGTCACCCCAAAGTTCAAACCATGGTCCTCCTGCCTGATCACTTTTGATCGGAGGGACCATCCCACTAGCATCCGTCATGGCGGCTTCGCCGCATTGGTTCTTGACCCAATCATCGACGGATTTCACCACACAAGAGTCCTCATGGACGGCGGCAGTAGCCTGAACCTGCTTTATCAGGACACAGTGCGGAAAATGGGCATAGACCCCTCAAGGATCAAACCCACAAGAACGACCTTTAAAGGCATCATACCAGGTGTAGAAGCCAACTGTACAGGCTCAGTAACACTTGACGTGGTCTTCGGATCCCCGGATAATTTCCGAAGCGAAGAGTTAATCTTCGATATAGTCCCGTTTCACAGTGGCTATCACGCCCTGCTCGGACGAACCGCATTCGCAAAATTCAATGTGGTGCCGCACTACGCATATCTCAAACTCAAGATGCCAGGCCCTCGAGGAATAATCACGGTCAACGGAAACACCGAACGCTCCCTCCGTACGGAGGAGCATACGGCGGCTCTCACAGCGGAGGTACAAAGTAGCCTTCTTCGGCAATTCTCCAGTCCGGCCATTAAAAAGCCAGACACTGCCAAGCGCGCCCGGAGTAACCTACAGCAGGACCGCCTGGCACACCCCGAGCAAGCGTAGCAATGCGGCCCCAACCCCAGCTTTCGCGACCTAGCAAAACTAGTACCTCGCGTACATAACTATGCCCTTGAAATACCATGGGCACAGGGGAAGGGGCAAAATAACGGCATGCCCAAAATACGGCTTAAAACGTACCAAGGGCTGCCGGATTCTTTTTTTTTAATTTTTTCTTACTTTCAGGACTCCATACTTCGGACGACCTGTTCGGCAATTAGATTGCCACACAAACGATGCAAGATCCAGGAAGGCAGACAAGCCATGCCGCATTATGGAACTCCCAGGTGGTCTCTGTTACGAGCGATATACCTACTTTATATATAATTCCGCGGCCTGCCCCTGGTCAGGACATACTGAATAGTCCAATATCTTTTGCTTACCGCACCATCTGTATCGTTCGGCTTTGATAAATAGCCTCTCCATAAACAATGCCTAGCTTTTTGTCTATTTTTTGCATTACTCTTTTCATATATATGTTCATTAATGACATGTTGCACCCGTACATTGTGGTACAGCAAGTACGCCAGGGGCTTCAGTACCCTTTAATATGGTGTGAGAAGTCCGTACACTTTCACAAGTGCGGCACCCCGAACTTATAGCACTATATGCATCGGCTCCGAATCATGATTTGGGTCAATAGTTGGGTTTGCCCGGCTCCTATGTTTTGGTGCCTTACGTTCCGCTATATCGGCTAAGGTAGCACTAGGAGAACCACTGCGGTTGTGCCCCGGTTGAGCTGTGTTAAGCACCTCAGTGGAGAAAGCTAAAACTGACTGTCATGATGAGGCGAGAGACCGGTCGCTGTTCGAGAGGTTTTTCGAGTCCCTAAAGGCTTATGCCGCTTCGAGCGAGGAGCTGGATAACCCCAGCCAAGGCGTGGATAGCGCCCGAACTCGGTCTTCCGAACTAGGGGCTTCGCCGAAATTTAAAATTATAAAGTTCTATGGCTAAGTGAGAGTGTTCAAGCATTATAGTCCGATTGCCTGGTTCGTCGTGCTGAGCGCCTCCCTCGAAGGACCCAACCATGGGAAAAAGAGCGCCCAGGTTTATCACCGAACACCCCGGCACTAGTGGCATGGGGGCAGAAGCCGACGACTGGCCATCTCTCAATTTTTGATAAATGGCCGCACAGAAAATAATATTTTAAATTCAATAAGCATTGCTTAGCGCATATGAACAAGTTTTCAGCGCACAGGATAAACACGAGCGAATTTATTCAAAAATTACATCCTTGGTGCACTCATCTGCCACAAGGCGGGCACCTGCAAGAACATCCTTATAGTAGTTCTCCGGCTTGCGATGCTCCTTCCCCGGCGGTGGCCCGTCCGTCACAAGCTTCTCACCGTCCAGCTTACCCCAGTGCACCTTTACACGGGCAAGGGCCCTACGGGCACCTTCGATGCAGGCGGAGCTCTTGATGACCTCGAGCCTTGGACAGGCCTCCACCAGCCGCCGCACCAGCCCGAAGTAGCTCCCAGGCAAGGCCTCTCCGGGCCACAGCCGAACTATGAAGCCCTTCATGGCCTGTTCGGCCGCCTTGTGGAGTTCGAGCAACTATTTCAGCTGGTCGCTAAAGGGCATAGGGTGTCCAGCCTCAGCATACTGAGACCAGAATACATTCTCCGTCGAGCTGCCCTCTTCAGCTCGATAGAATGCGGCGGCATCGGACACGCTGCGGGGAAGATCTGCGAAGGCCCCTGGAGAACTCCGGATTCGGGTAAGTAACAAGTAGTTTACTTTTATGTTTCTGCTTTGCATAAAGAATGCCTTACCCGCTGCTATCTTCTTCATATCCTCCAACTCTCGGAGAGCCTTTTGGGCTTCGGCCTTGGCAGACTTGGCAGTCTCAAGGGCCGTCGCGAGCTCAGATACTTGGGTCTTTGACTCAAGCTCCAAACTCTCATGTTTCTTCATGAGAGCCTGAAGCTCTTGCTGCACCTCGCCGACCTGAGACCCAAGTTTCTCTCGCTCGGTGCGCTCCGCGGCCGTTTTCTTTTCGGCCTCGGACATCGCCTGCTTGAGGGTCGCCACCTCAGTCGTGGCCCCTACAATAAGCAGTACAATCCTGTTATTTTTTGCAATCACGCCTCTCTATAGGCACCTTTTTATAAGGTATTTCTTACCTTCTTTCTCCTCGAGCTGCTGCTTGGCATGGCCGAGCTCTTGCTCGGACCGCTCGAGTACCTGTTTTAGGGTATCCACCTCCGCAGTCAGTGCGGCGGTGGCTAGCAGCGAAGCCTGCATACGCATATTGACTTCTTTATTATTAGACTCCTGCGAAATTTCATAGATCCTCTATTCGGCTTTTCTTTCCGAACGCTAAACAGAGCATCAGGGGCTACTGTCTATGCGGTAATATTTTTACATATTTTTACTTACCTCGAAGCCTGTTAGGAGGCTAGCGCAAGCTTCATTCAGCCCGCTCTTGGCGGACTGAACCTTCCGGATCACCGTACTCATAATAGTACGGTGCTCCTCGTCGATGGAGGCACCTTCAAGCACCTCCAGCAGATTGTCCGGCGCCTCCGGTTGGACGGAGGCTGCCGGCTCAGAAGGCTTGCTCCTCTTGGAAGGAGTTCGCCTGCCGCGGTCCGGAATTGTTGAAGATTCCGGCACGGTGTCCGGCTTAAGGCCGGACTTGGAGCCCTGGGGGGTCTTGTCCCCTTCACTCCTGGGGTCCGGGAGGTCGCCTTGCGGCTCCTCCAGGACCACCTCCTGCCCCAGAGCTCGTTGCGACGCCACTTCGGCGTCATCCGCAGTGCGGGGGGAGACAGCGGGCGGAATAGAGTTCACGTCCGATGAATCCAGGGAGCCGCTCGACGACTCGTTGAGTGCGGCCCGGGGCGGGCTGCATGATTATATTCGACATTAGGGGAAGCTGTGCAACAAAAGGAATATCATGAGTTACTCTGGTATCTGAACACTTACGATTTTGCCGGACGCTTGGCCCTGTCCGGCCACTCCTCTTCGCCCTCTTCGGCGTCAGGGGCGTAGTCCGGCGGAGAGGTCTTCCTTTTCCTAGACCCCTCGGCCTCCCCCGTTGGGGCGGCCTTCCTCTTCTCTCCTCCCTCCACTGGAGAGGGAGAGTCTTCTTCTTCCTCCTCCTCATTCTCGCGGGAGGAGGGCGCCTCGGACTCTTCAGATGACGAGTCCGACACCACCACGTTGCTGGCACTCTTTCGAGTCCCCGTGGTCTTCTTCTTCTTGACCTTCTTCTCCGGCACCACATAAGGCGCCGGGGCCAGCAGCTTCACCAGTAAAGCTGGGGCTGGATCTTCGGGCAGCGGAGCCGGACAGTTAATCGGCTCGGCTATCACCCGCCAAGCCTGTCAGAGGAAAGGGAGTTCAGATCCTGTATCCGCGGTCCTCGGAAGCGGATGCGGGAGCCTCGGCGCCCTTGAATAGCACCTTCCAGGCATCTTCATACGTCATGTCAAAGAGCCTGTTGAGGGTTTGGTGCTGCGCCGGGTCGAACTCCCACAGATTAAAATCCCGTTGTTGGCACGGGAGGATCCGGCGGACGAGCATAACCTGGATTATATTAACAAGCCGGACTGGCTTGTTCACCAGGGACTAGATGCATGTTTGCAATCCGGTCACCTCTTTTTCGTCACCCCACGACAGGCCCGTCTCTTTCCAGGACATAAGCCGCATGGGGGGTCCGGATCGGAACTCAGGGGCTGCAGTCCATTCCGGATCGCGTGGCTCGGTGATATAAAACCACCTGGCTTGCCATCCCTTTAGGGTCTCCACGAAAGAGCCCTCGAACCATAGGACGTTGTCCATCTTGCCCGCCATAGCGCCTCCGCACTCCGCCTGGCTGCCGCACACCACCTTGGGCTTGACGTTGAAGGTCTTGATCCAGAGGCCAAAATGGGGGCGGACGCGGAGAAAGGCCTCGCACACGATGATAAACGCCGAGATGTTGAGGATGAAGTTTGGGGCCAGATCGTGGAAGTCCAGGCCGTAGTAGAACATGAGCCCCCGGACAAATGGGTGGAGTGGAAAACCTAATCCGCGGAGGAAGTGGGGGAGAAACACGACCCTCTAATGGGGCCTTGGGGTGGGGATAAGCTGCCCCTCTTCGGGAAGCCGGTGCGCGATGTCCTTGGACAGGTATCCAGCCTTCCTTAGCTTTTTTACTTTACCCTCCGTAACGGAGGAGACCATCCATTTGCCTCCCGCTCCAGACATTGCTGGAGAAGGTTTAGGTGGGATGTGCGGGCTTGGGCGCTGGAGCTCGGGTGCGCGAGAGATGGGTGGGCAAGGGAGGAAGAAGGCGTAGGTAAAAAGGGTGGATCCTTATCCCCTTATATAGGCGGATGCGGTTATGCGTCCCCACCTACCTAATAAAACTCGCTTGCCTCCCGAGCGCCGTGATAAATGGCACGGTTGGGTTACCCATGTCCGTATTGATGAGAATCCCGTAAAAAGGGTACACGATCTCTGCTTTGACAAGACATGCCAAGGAAACCGCCTCGCAAAACATGCTGAGGAGGAAAAGTAAAAACGATTCGAGTAAAGGGCTTGGTTGTGGTGTGATGGCGCACTGCAGAATACGTCAGCAGATTTGATTTGTGTTAATATTATTCTCTCTATGGCAATATGTGGAAGCTTATTTTACAGAGCCGGACACTACTCTTGGTGTTTACAATCTTCTATGAAGGACTTGGAGGAGGAACCTGCCTTGCAATGCCGAAGACAATTTGCGCCCCGGACTCGTCGTCATTGAAGCCTGGTTCAGGGGCTACTGAGGGAGTCCTGGATTAGGGGGTGTTCGGGTAGCTGGACTATACCTTCAGCCGGACTCCTGGACTATGAAGATACAAGATTGAAGACTTCGTCCCGTGTCCGGATGGGACTTTCCTTGGCGTGGAAGGCAAGCTTGGCGATGCGGATATTCAAGATCTCCTACCATTGTAACTGACTCTATGTAACCCTAACCCTATTCGGTGTCTATATAAACCGAAGGGTTTTAGTCCGTAGGACAACTTCATCAACTCCATAGACAACAATCATACCATAGGCTAGCTTCTAGGGTTTAGCCTCCTCGATCTCGTGGTAGATCCACTCTTGTACCACCCATATCATCAATATTAATCAAGCAGGACGTAGGGTTTTACCTCCATCAAGAGGGCCTGAACCTGGGTAAAACATCGTGTTCCCTGCCTCCTGTTACCGTCCGGCCTAGACGCACAGTTCAGGACCCCCTACCCGAGATCCGCTGGTTTTGACACCGACACAGGGCACTCGGGTCGATTATGCTTCGGTCGCTCACCCCCAGTCGAATGGACAAGCAGAAAGGGAAAACGGCCTAATTCTCAAAGGACTGAAACCTCGATTGATGCGCAATCTCAAGCACGCAGCAGGTGCATGGGTCGACGAGCTTCCATCAGTCCTTTGGGGATTGAGGACAACCCCGAATCGATCGACCGGAAGAACCCCATTCTTTCTGGTCTACGGAGCCGAGGCAGTCTTACCGAGTGACCTGTTTCACAACGCTCCCCGAGTTGAGCTCTACTCTAAAGATGAAGTAGAACAAGCCCGGCAGGATGCAGTCGACCTCCTAGAAGAAGAAAGAGAAATGGCCTTGATTCGATCGACCATCTATCAGCAAGACTTGCGTCGATTCCATGCTAGAAACGTGAAGAGCCGAGCCTTCCAAGAAGGAGACTTAGTCCTTCGAGTGGACCAGCAGAAACCACACAAGCTCGCTCCTACTTGGGAAGGCCTCTTCATAGTCACCAGAGTCCTCCACAATGGAGCATACCACCTCTACAATGTCGATCGCCAGATTGATGAGCCACGAGCCTGGAATGCGGAGCTACTCCGCCCCTTTTATACTTAAATTCTCACTCAGATGAGATGTAATAAGAAAAACTCCTGTAGTTTATTTATCAAAGACAAGAGCGTTATAATTTTCCCAGTGATTATTATTGTTTTTGTTTGCATAAGAAATCCCCCAGTGGGTGGCTTAGCTGCGAATCCGCTTCGCCTAAGTTTGTAAAAAGAGTTTCCTACCGAGTGGCGAGCTAGCCTCCCACTCGGGGGCTTAGCTGCGAATCTGTTTCGCCTAAGTTTGAAAAAATCCTACCGAGTGAAGAGCAATCCTCCCACTCGAGGGCATAGCGGCAAATCCGTTTCGCCTAAGTTTGAAAAAATCCTACCGAGTGGAGAGCAATCCTCCCACTCGAGGGCTTAGCTGCAGTCCAATACTCGCCTAAGTTCTCTCACTAGGAGACTTAGCTACAGTCCGGCACTCGCCTAAGTTTGAAAAAATCCTACCAAGTGGAGAGCAATCCTCCCACTCGGGGGCTTAGCTGCAGTCCAATACTCGCCTAAGTTCTCTCACTAGGAGACTTAGCTGCAGTTCAGCACTCGCCTAAGTTTGAAAAAAAATCCTACCGAGTGGAGAGCAATCCTCCCACTCGGGGGCTTAGCTGCAGTCCAGTAGTCGCCTAAGTTCTCTCACTAGGAGACTTAGTTGCAGTCCGGCACTTGCCTAAGTTTGAAAAAATCCTACCGAGTGGAGAGCAATCCTCCCACTCGGGAGCTTAGCTGCAGTCCAGTACTCGCCTAAGTTCTCTCACTGGAGACTTAGCTGCAGTCCGGCACTCGCCTAAGTTTGAAAAAAATCCTACCGAGTGGAGAGCAATCCTCCCACTCGGGGGCTTAGCTGCAGTCCAGTACTCGCCTAAGTTCTCTCACTGGAGACTTAGCTGCAGTCCGGCACTCGCCTAAGTTTGAAAAAATCCTACCGAGTGGAGAGCAACCCTCCCACTCAGGGGCTTAGCTGCAGTCCAGTACTCGCCTAAGTTCTCACTTAGAGACTTAGCTGTAGTCCGGCACTCGCCTAAGTTTGAAAAAATCCTACCGAGTGGAGAGCAATCCTCCCACTCGGGGTCTTAGCTGCAGTCCAGTACTCGCCTAAGTTCTCCCACTTAGAGACTTAGCTGCAGTCCCGCACTCGCCTAAGTTTGAAAAAATCCTACTGAGTGGAGAGCAATCCTCCCACTCGGGGGGCTTAGCTGCAGTCCAGAACTCGCCTAATACGAAACACATCTCAATCCTCAAGGACGACGAGGGGCAGGTCGACTGCCACCTTCTCCTGGAGAGCTTCGTCACAAATACAATGCGTGATTCATCTCGCTCTACAGTAACGAAGTGCGGGTCGACTGCCACCTTCCCCTGGAGAGCTTCGCCACAAATACAATGCGCGATTCATCCCACTCTACAGTAACGAAGTGCAGGTCGACTGCCACCTTCCCCTGGAGAGCTTCGCCACAAATACAATGCGCGATTCATCCCGCTCTACAGTAACGAAGTGCGGGTCGACTGCCACCTTCTCCTGGAGAGCTCCGCCACAAATACAATGTGCGCTTCATCCCACTCTGCAGTAACAAGGTGTGGGTCGACCGCCGCCTTCCCTTGGGGAGCTTCGCCACAAATACAAGACATGGGTCGACTGCTTCCCTCTCCTTCAGAGCTGCGCTGCGAATATAGAAAGTTGTCTCGAATGAAGAATGGGTTCACTTAGCAGGAGATGCATAAAGATATTCAACGGTAAACCAAGTTCAGATAAATTCTAAAGGTTCCGGATCACAGATCGAAGTACTCGGGCATGCAGCCCGAAAAAGTTTAACGGTTACAAAAACCACTCGGCATTCCGAGGCAAATTTAAGGTGGGACATAAGAGTTTGTTCACTCGGCGGGAGGAGGGCTGGCAGGCTCGACGAACTCATCCAGGTCGACGCCATCGGCAATCCGAGTGGCGGCAGCTATGAAAGTCTCCATAAAAGTTCGGAAGTCGTGCTTCTAGGCGTTGGCGACCTTGATTGTGGCCAGCTTGTCTTGTCGCACCTCCTTGCAGTGGACACGAACCAAGGACAGAGCCACATCAGCGCCAAACCGAGCAGAAGACTTCTTCCACTCCTGCACTCGGTCAGGGATTCCGTTAAGTCGAGTCATCAGAGACTCAAGATCGTTTTGGAGCGTAGCCTCTGGCCAAAGTGCCGGGTCGATCCGTGACATGGCGACCTTCAGTCGAGCTAAGTAGTCCACGGCACCGTCGATGCGAGATTCCAGTCGGAGCAGATTCATGGCAGTTTCATCTTTCACGGGAGAGTTGATTGGATCCAAACCTGGTTCGATCCGCCCAGTCTCCTCTTCAAAGTTCTGGCAAAACTCTGCATTCATGATCCAAGGATAAGTCAATTTTCATACATTGAGTCGACACAAAAAAAACATCAGTCAGAACTAAATGTGCACCTTCAAGCTTGATGTACAACTTCTTGGCAAGGCTCCTCAGGTAGCTCTCCAAATCGTCCCTCCTGCGAGCGATTCCCTCCATCTTTTCGCCCAGGTTGAGGTTATCCTTCTTCCAGCGTGTACACTCCCTGTTGGCTTCATTCAGAGCAGTCTTCAGCCTGGTATTCTCTTCTTCCAACTGGCCGATCGAAGCCAGCTTCTGTTCAGCCAGAGCGGTCCTGTCGTCAGCCTCCTTACGAGCAGCAGCCAAATCCTGATCCTTCTTCGCCAAAGCTTCTCTCAGTTTCTCTGCAAAGAAATGACGATTGATTCAGAAACAGCAGAAGGGTACTCAAGCCTAAAACTGACCAGTCGACAAACTCGTCTTACCAGCGGCGCCGTCTCTGACCTTTTGCAGCTCTGTCCTGGCCAGCTCCAAGTCAAGGTTCAGTTGAATCTGCTGCTTCTCCAAGTCAGCAAAGCGAGCTCCAAGATCACAAGATTTCTGAAATCAAAGGGGAGAAGTTATTTTTACAGCAAAAAACAACAAAGGCAATAAATACTAAGACTATAGTCGACTGCCCGCAGTCCACCATAGTCTCGGGGACTACACCCAGTGGGTGCACTTTGCGTGCCCCCACCGGTTCTGACCCCACTCGACCGGCCCGCCGAAGTTGAGTCCAAAAAAAAGGAGAGAAAGTAGAACTCAGACCATAGTCGACTGCCAGCAGTCGACCGTGATCTCGGGGACTACACCCAGTGGGTGCACTTTGAGTGCCCCCACCGGTTCTGATTCCACTCGACCAGATCGAGCGGAAGAAACAAACTACCAGTTCGGTTTTTACTCGACAAAATACAAAGTCTACAGTCGACTGCCAGCAGTCCACCGTAGCCTCAGGGACTACACCCAGTGGGTGCACTCAGCGTGCCCCCACTAGTCCAAAACTTCAATCGACGCACCCAGTGGGTGTACAGATGCAAAGATTTTCGGAAAGAATCTTCAGATAGCCGACTAACCTGAACGTTGCTCTGGAGAGCCGAGCTGGCATCATAGGCGGCTTGGCTGGCGTCCCGCACCGTCTTCATCTTCTCCATCATAATGCCCGCCTGGCGTATGGCTTCCCTAGCAGCATTCACCTCGTCCTCTGGGACATGATGGGTTGCAAAACCTGAAGGCGGGTCGACAGGGGCCCGAGCAGTCGACGAAGAAGGCAGGGCACTCGACAGTGGCTCGGCGAAGGTAACAGAACCCCGATTGACGTCGCCAGTGCCCTGAACGACTGGTTCCGGCCTCGCCGTCGACTGTAGCGCCTCACTTACAGGAGCTCGCCTACTCTTCCTCGTCAAAGGCCTCTCGGGCTCTTCATCATCATCAGGGAGGTCAATAATGTTGGGAGCTTTGCAAAGTTCAAATTGCCAAAATCACGTCACCCAGTGACGCATGTTGCAGTTGAATCGACCGAAGCAAGATAGTATGGCAGAAATCATACCCGGATTAGAAGTGACCGCATCCTCCATCACCTCATCATCATCCCTGTAAGCTGAGGTCCCGGAAGTGGCAGCGCTGACAATTCCAAAGTTCGTCCAGTTAAAACAAGAAAAGCAAACGGCGCGGAGCGTCGAGTGAATACAAGGAGAGACACTCATGCGGAGGCGACAGGGATATCGATCTTGATCTTCGGCAGCGCCTTCCAAGTCTTCGGCTCTGCAACTTTGGGGTGCTTTGGCGCCTTCTCAGTCGGGGTTGGTGAAGAGATCCGAGGACGCTTCAAAGACTGACCAGCCTGAGCAGTTGCCTTGTCGCGGGCACTCGGCCGTTCTTGGTCAAGCTTGGATCGTCTCTCTCTGCGAGGAGGCGACTCGACTTCTTCTCCATCACTTGAGTCGTCGCTTCCTCCATCCCCTTCACCATCGAAAGTCCACTCGCCACTGTCGCCACCACTCGCCTCGCCTTCCAGAGCTTGCTCTTGCTCCCCGTTGGGCATCGAATACATTTCAATAATGGCCTGAAAGAAAGCAGGGAGAACAAAGTCAGTCGACGCAATACAGACAGCTGCGCGAGTGAATTCAGATTACAAGCAAAAACTCAGAATCAGACCTGCTCTGGTGCATGCAACTGGTCGAATGGGGGAACTCTCCTGGCTCCTCTGGGATTGTCCTTGTTCCCGGTAATGCTCGACAGACACTTCTCCAGTGTGTCGTCGCTGACCTCTTCCGGGTGGATCCGAGTGGAGTCTTCAAGACCCGAATACATCCACATCGGATGGTCTCGGGCTTGGAGAGGCTGGATGCGCCGCTGAAGGAAGACCTCCAAGAGATCCATACCAGTGACCCCGTCACGAATAAGCTGGACCACTCGGTTGACCAACACCTTCACGTGCGCCTTCTCCTCCGGGAGCACCTTCAAAGGGGAGGGTTTTTCCACTCGGTCCATGGTAAAGGGAGGGAGGCCAGTCGATTGCCCTGGCGTCGACTGGTCTTTACAGTAAAACCAGGTCGACTGCCATCCGCGAACCGAGTCAGGAAGAATCATGGCCGGAAAGGAGCTTTTCCCTCTCGTCTGGATGCCAAGACCCCCACACATCTGGATCACTTGGGTCCTCTCGTCACTCGGATTAGCCTTTTTCACTATCTGGGAGCGACAAGTGAAAATATGCTTGAAGAGACCCCAGTGAGGCCGACAACCCAGGAAGTTCTCACACAAAGAGATGAAAGCAGCGAGATAAACGATTGAGTTGGGAGTAAAATGGTGGAGTTGTTCCCGAAAGAAGTTCAGAAACCCTCGGAAGAAAGGGTGAGGAGGCAAGGAAAACCCACGGTCGACGTGGGTGGCAAGAAGAATGCGCTCACCCTCCCGGGGTTGCGGCTCGGATTCCTTCCCCGGAAGCCGTGCCGAGTCGTAGGGGATCAGCCCTTCCTCGGCCAGGTCGTCGAGGTCTTCTTGGGAGATCCTCGAGTGGATCCAGTCGCCCTGAATCCAGCCCTTCGACAGACCGGTCCGCGAGGAAGATCCGCCCCGGCTGGTCGCCTTCCCCTTCGACCTCGCTGTCGCCTTCTTTGCCCGCTCCAGAGCCGCTGTCTTCTCCTTCCCCATTGTCGCCGGCGAGACGTGTGCGGTGCGGTGGCGCTGGGGCGAGAGCGAGCGCAACGGAGGGGCGTGAGGAGGAGGAGAGGTAATGGGGCGCACTGTTCGGGAGACTCCGGTCCAATGCCTTATATGAGGCCGCTTCCGAGTGGCTGACAGGTAGGCCCAGGTGGCTCTGTCAAATCCCGTAACGACCGCGCGAGCGGTACGTGGTGAAAAAAGTGGCGCGGGGATCGAGGCGGCTCCGCTCTATCCCATCCAATTACTGCGGCCTCCCCCGTCCCGCGCGCTTCCCAAAATTTGGATCCCACGAAATCCGCGGGCAGCAAACAACTTGTCAGACCAAAAATCTCCTCCGCACCGTCACTCGGAGCCTTACAAGTAAAGAAACTCACTTGGCGAAGAATTAAGAATGGATCAAGGCGACTGAAAAGGAAGTTGCTGTCATCACTCAGGTCCATTGATCCGAAACAAGATATGCTCACGGCATGAAAAACGAGTCAGAGAAGTTCTCAACTCCTTCCCCACTCAAACCTCGATCCATTCGGGGGCTAATGATGAAGCTATGTACCTAGGGTAGGGTCATGGACCTGTCCTAACTGCCCTACCCAAGGACATCTCTAGAAGAAATCATCTTTCAATCGACTTGGAGGTGTTCCACTCGACAGACTCGAAGACACCCGACCAAGAAGTAATCACTCGACCAAGATCCAACCACTCGATGGCTAGGAGACCTAAAGTCACTCCGCACTCTAACGGTCGGTCATTAAATAGCTTTTATGGTCATCATAGCACTTTATTACTAGCGTTACCCGTAACGCCTTGCCTTAATGTACATTGAACCCTTCGTAACATGGGCTGGCCGGGGTCCTGGCGCACTCTATATAAGCCACCCCCCTCCTCTGAGACAAGGGTTCGCACCTTTGTAACTCATACTCACATAATCCAGTCGACCGCCTCCAGGCTCCGAGACGTAGGGCTATTACTTCCTTCGAGAAGGGCCTGAACTCGTAAACCTTGCATTCTTACAACTTCTCCATAGCTAAGATCTTGCCTCTCCATACTTACCCCCCTACATCACTGTCAGACTTAGAACCACGACACCTCCCCCTTAGGGTTTCCCCTCTCCCATGCGCATGGGCTTTGGGGGGGGGGGCTGGTGCCCTTGGCCCATTAAGGTTAGGGCGCCCCCTACAGCCCATGTTGCTGTATTGGACGTGGTGGAACATTTTCCGGACCTCCGGACCCCTCCGGAATCCTCCGGAACCTTCCGGAAGCTTCCTGGTACAATACCAGAAAAAACCGAACTTTTCCCGGAACCCGAACAACAACTTTCCATATATAAATCTTTACCTCCGGACCATTCCAGAACTCCTCGTGACGTCCGGGATCTCATCCGGGACTCCAAAAACATTCAGTAATCACATACAAGTCTTCCTAATAACCCTAGCGTCATCGAACCTTAAGTGTGTAGACCCTACGGGTTCGGGAACCATGCAGACATGACCGAGACAACTCTCCGGCCAATAACCAACAGCGGGATCTGGATACCCATGTTGGCTCCCACATGTTCCACGATGATCTCATCGGATGAACCATGATGTCGAGGATTCAATCAATCCCGTATTCAATTCCCTTTGTCTAGCGGTATTGTACTTGCCCGAGATTCGATCGTCGGTATCCCGATACCTTGTTCAATCTCGTTACCAGCAAGTCTCTTTACTCGTTCCGTAACACATCATCCCGTGATCAACTCCTTGGTCACATTGTGCACATTATGATGATGTCCTATTGAGTGGGCCCAGAGATACCTCTCCGTTACACGGAGTGACAAATCCCAGTCTCGATTCGTGCCAACCCAACAGACACTTTCGGAGATACCTGTAGTGAACCTTTATAGCCACCCAGTTACGTTGTGACGTTTGGCACACCCAAAGCACTCCTACGGTATCCGGGAGTTGCACAATCTCATGGTCTAAGGAAATGATACTTGACAATAGAAAAGCTTTAGCATACGAACTACACGATCTTTGTGCTAGGCTTAGGATTGGGTCTTGTCCATCACATCATTCTCCTAATGATGTGATCCCGTTATCAACGACATCCAATGTCCATGGTCAGGAAACGTAACCATCTATTGATCAACGAGCTAGTCAACTAGAGGCTTACTAGGGACATGGTGTTGTCTATGTATCCACACATGTATTTGAGTTTCCTATCAATACAATTATAGAATGGATAATAAACGATTATCATGAACAATGAAATATAATAATAATAACTAATTTATTATTGCCTCTAGGGCATATTTCCAACACTTGTTTCCTCCTACGTGACTGTACCTGAGATTGACATGCGCGTTGCACTGTTAGATATATTCTGAATGTAGTGCTGACAACTTTAATATTATTACTTACTTGTGAACATGGTCTGGTATCCGTGGAATATCTGGAATTGCAGGCTCTAGGCATAGACCAAACTGTCTCATCACCCTATGAAGAGCCATATCCTCAACCGTCACGTCGCACACCAACTTGGCCTTGGTCATTCAGTAGTGCCGATCTCTAGTGCATAAGGCAGATATCCCAACTGGATACCTGGATGTTATAGTCTGATACGAGTATGGCTCCCAAATTACTTGATCCTCGTGCAAACTATCAAACTGCATCGTGAAGGATGGGTAGCAGCCCTTCACCTGGGTATGTGCAAACTGTCTCTGTACATGACATCAAATTTACATTAGTAATACTATTGCATGGCAAAAATAATCGAAAGAATTACATAATTTAAAAGTACCTCTCTCCGTGCCCAAACAGATCCCATAGTAGGCAAGTCGCCGATAGCAGGCACGTAAGCCCCTGCTATGTCCTCCAACCCAAACGGTGTGTCAATGGAAACATAGGGTCGTCCAATAGGGAATCTCTCGTATGACCAGAGCTGCAACAATAGTGGACATCCAACCAGACCTGACTTTCTAGACTTCAACAAGCAACCTTTGCACAAGCCTCTGTACGTAGCTGCTAACACGGCAGAGCCAAAACTCCTCTGGACAATATCCGCAGGGCAACGTGCGCTAGCTATCTCTCGTGCAATACCAATGAGTCGTGCATCAACAGTGGTCACGTGGTTCTCCGTGAACATCGTCTTGCCGAACAACCATAGAATATATGCCTCTAGGGATCGATCAATCTGTGTGTCTGACAAATCTACTGTGGGGTATCCTAATGAGACAATCTACATAGAAAACATATGATTGTGTGAATGATGTACTATTGGTAACTAAAAAAACATAGTCATGTGGCCACGAAGGTTACCTGAAACTGGCTCAACCACCTAAAACGTGGCCCGTGAGGATCATCGTTTAAGCCCGTAGCAGTCGGCACTGCAGCTAGAAAACGGGCCTGCATATTTGCAAGCCAGCCAGGTTCTGCCTCTAAAGGACCTATGGCATCACCGGCCAAAGGTAATCCTAACAAGTAGGAGACATCCTGTAAAGTAGGCGCCATCTCTCCCCAGGGAAAGTGAAAGGTATGTGTCTCTGGTCTCCATCTATCTACTAAGCAAGTAAGTAGTGACCTGTCATAAGAGAATCGTTTCACTTGTCTCTTTTTCAACTGCATTGGTTCACCTTCCTCATCCAAGTTTGGATGGTCAACCCACTCTTCCAACGTACCCTCAACCAGCCGTGCCAAGGGTAGAAGTCCAGCCCAACTTAACCTACAAAAAAAGAGAATGTAGCATGAAAAGTAAGTAATTATATGTTTCAATACCTATGTCAAACATGTAAGGCACTATATGTATCAATACCTATCAACCCATGAAGGGTGTATCATCCAGTTAGTCTTTGGGGTGCGAGTGACCAAAACGTCTAAGTTCTTGCCCCCTTGCATAAGTGCAGCCCAGTGACCTCTATCAACCGTACCATTAAGCAACGGATACAAAGACATATCTGCAATCAAAATATAGTCCAGACATTACAAATTAATACATAGTTCAGACATACAAAGTAAAACATAGTCCAGAGGACATTACAAATTAAAACATAGTTCAGACATACAAAGTAAAACATAGTCCAGTCGACATTACAAATTAATACATAGTTCAGACATTACAAAGTAAAACATAGTCCAGATGATATTACAAATTAAAACATTCTCCCCCACATTATATAGCTTGTGAGTTATTCCTTCCTCGTCCTCCCCTTCGGCCTCGACTACCACGACCACGTCCGCCTCTTGCTCCTGTTGTTGCAGCCGTCGATGTGGTAGCACTTGTCGATGTGGAAGCACCATCTTTGTTCAGGTTAGGACAATATTTCATCCTATGCCCATAAGCCGCGCATAGCAAACATTGTCTGGTTGCTCCACCAGCTTCACATTGGTCCATATCGTTTCGGATTCGACGGGCCTTACATCGACCCCTGCTTGTTCGCCGAAGTTCTGGATCCGGGATGTATACTCTCTCACCGTCCTTAACCTTGTTGAAATTGCCAACGACTCTAAACCCTGTCATCTCACCGGTCCATCTGTTCAGTATAGCCTCTTTTAAGTAGTATGGCGACACAAAGGAGACGACATCCAACTCAATCTGCCCACAGGCAGCCAACACATGTGAGCAAGGCAGGTGCAACAACTTTGATTTGTTGCATGTACACTCACACGTTGGATAAAATTCTGTTCCAATTTTTACCTCATGCGTCTTCACCTCATTCGTAGAACCAAAACCATCGGTAGGTAGCTGAACCTCATACCTCCTTTCCTGATTACCTACAAGTCTCACAGTGTGCTTCTTTGCTTTCTCTATCTTCTCTGCCATATACTCCATGACACGGCTACAATAAGGTGTGTTCTGATTATCTATAATATGCTTCTTTGCTAACTCATGTCGGTCTCTGAAATATCTCAAAGTGCCATGGAATACAGCCTCCACAATAGCTGTGAGTGGCAATGCTCTATTCCCTCTGAGTACAAAGTTATACACCTCTGCAAGGTTGGTTGTCATGTGGCCATACCTAGCTCCATGGGCATCATGCAGCAAAGACCAATTCACGGGAGTCTCTTTCTCTATCCACTCTGAAAAATCCTTTATTGCCCTCCCCTTCTTTCTCTTAGTATTAGGAGGGTCAGTTGCTGGCAAGTCACAAAGACCAACTGGCTCCTCTAGCTCCGCCATGAGTGTTGCTAATTGTTGTTGGTCTTTTTCCATTTTCTTCCTGGCACGGACCTGCTTCTTAGTAAACTCATCAAGTTTTGACCAAATAAATTGGTATTTAAGCTCCTGGTTCTGCTTGCACAATTTTTTAAACAAGTTCATCAACCGCTTGTTCTTGAACTGTGAGAAAAAGTTAGCCCCAAGATGGCGCATGCACCACCGGCTCTGCAAATCCTTCCAAGGTGTTGGTTTGTCTACTGTTGGATTCCTTAGTGTCTTCACATCCTTCAATATACCAGCATGCCTATCATGAATGACACACACCTTTGGTCGATCCTTCATGATGGCAATTTTCACTTGCCGAAAGAACCATACCCAGCTCGGAAAGTTCTCACCCTCCACAAATGCCATGGCAAGTGGAATGATTTGATTGTTTCCATCCACACCAATGGCCGTTAGGATTTTCCCTTTGTACTGACCAGTAAGGAATGTACCATCCACAAACATCACAGGAGGACAATGCCGGAAAGCTTCAATGCACATAGCGAAAGGTAAGAATACTCGTTTCAACACCTTGAAACCTGGTATACTCAGCAACCTTGTATGTTGTACGTTAACATAAGTGCCGGGATTACTCTCCTTCAGTACATCCAGGAGAAGGACAACATTATCATATGAGTCAAAGAATGTCCCAAACCTTTCCTCCATAGCCTTCTGCTTAGCCCTCCAAGCCTTCCCATAAGGAATGTTATAATTCCATCTGACCTTCACTGCTGTCTAGATGTGTTTTGCTTCCATATCTTTTTTTCCACTATCTCAGTATACATGAGTTGCGCAATGAGAGTTGAAGTTAGGTTTGGATGACGAACCAATAAGTTTTTCCTCACACAATTATGTGGGACCACATTCATGACAACCCAGTGGATGTTATACTTCGGCACGTGACCGTGCACCTTCGCAGGACAACCTGTTTCAACACACTTCACGGTATAGTTTGCTGGGTTTGATATGTGTGTCCGGAAAACCCTCTGAGTAGACATAGCCCACATTATCACTGCATACTTCAATTTTTTCTTTGTATCAAACATAGCCCCTATCTGGACCTGGTTCAGATTATATTGCCATGGAGTCTCATGGCCATCGTTCACAGTAAGGCCGGTGGATATGTCCTGATTCCATGCAGAAGGAATCGGTGCCTCCACTTCATCCTCAGAATTTTCAGAATCCAGATCCTCCGCATATCCATCCTCATCCTCTTCCTCCATCACCCTCTGCATTTCATCACCTTCCTCATCCCCATCAGCAACACCAGAACCAGCTAATATTATCGACTGAATATTCTGCCCAGTATCATGACCACAAACATTGTCCATCATGGAGTCTGGCTTCTTCTCAGTTTGGCTAGGATCCACATCCGGTGGTTGTGACCCGGATAAATGAATCTCGTTAGCAACTCGACTACCCTGGCCGGGTTCATACCCCACATGGAGTTGTACGGTATTCTCCTCCTTTTCCACTGGCTGCACTAGGACATATGGGTGGATTCTTCGATCACGGCAACGACTTAACAGGGTCAACCAATGTTGGCTCCTATCTATCGGCATCAACTCCCACTTGACATTTTTACAGGATTTGGTTCACAATGCATGAATACTGACGGAACATACTTCAGGATCCAACCCAAAACTAGTAGTCAACCAGTGCTTCAACTGTCTAATGTCTAGTCTGTCCGGGTCTAAAAGTGTCATGACGCCATTTTTAAACTCGCTAAGATCAACCCCCAACTCATTATATCGAACATTACCAGGGCCATAGTAAACAGTCAAATTTACTGATACAGACATTTTCACCTGTCAGACATTGCCACCTTCTAATTAATCGCAATGAACAAAATTGTTACCGGCTACACTAACTATCCGCTAAAATGCCAACATAAGCCAATTAACACTAAAAAAATGTGGCGCGTGATTATACCTTCGACGCGTGTGGCCACCTCACGGAGAACTTGCACCAACAGACAACACCAACGCCACCCCCTCGGCGGCACGAAGCTGCACCTCCTCACCAGCCAAACCGCCTCCTCCTCCTCACCCCATCATGACTCCACCTCACTTGTACGCACAAATAGCTATCCCATTGGGGAAAAATGACCGTACGCCGGTGGAGATGGCTACGATCTACCATTTCTGTGCTTTGGATTCGAAAATAGGTGGAGAAACGAAAAGATCGGCGAGGGAGGGGCGATGTATAGAGAGGAACGAGAGAGAGAGCAAGAACAGTGAGAGGAAAAAGAAGACCAGCTCGGGCCTTATCCAAAACTCTTCGGCCACTGGTTAGCCGAAGAGGTCTTCGGTCGCTGGCTAGCCAAAGAGGCCCGTCTTCGGCCCAGTTCACGCACACTTCATCCACGCTTAACCGAAGAGGCCACTTCGGGCTTAGGCAGGCCGAAAAGGCCCACTTCGGCCAACGGTTGACCGACGGGCTGCTAGTTTTGCAAATAATGCATCAACACTGCTAGTTTCCGAAATTGCTATAAAAAATGTGCTACTTTTGAAAAAAAATCTGCGGGCTGGACGTCGATTGCCTGCACGCAGTGCGCCACCGATCTTTTGCTACCGCAGCGGCGGCTTGGAACCATGTCTTTCTCAAGGGTAAGATAATTTTCCTTTCCCTTGCCACATGTTCCCAGCAAAGTGTCCAGGCGACCGGGACGGGCGGCGCGAGCGGCTATATCATGGGGGCAAACCGGGCGAGCGGCGACGACGGTCGAGCAGAGCGAGCAGCAAGCACCCGAGTGGGCAGTCCACGACAGCGACCGTGATGCAGGCCGACGAACTGATGACCAGAAATTGTGCGCCTTGTTCTTCTCAGTCGAACGAGAATACCAGATGCATAAAGGCAACGCTACGCGTCGGCCGGCGGATCTTTTTAAAAGATCCACCGCCTCGTGAGCCGTGGGATCAGGTAGATTTAGTGACTGAACGTTATCCTCTATTATTGCAACACATGTGGTGTTGTGGAAATTCTTGCAACACATGTGGTGTTGTGGAAAATTCTTGCAACACGGATCATGTTATGAAATTTTTTGCAAACAAATGTCAAGTTGCAGATTTTTCCTTTTGTAAATAGAAGCCTGTTGCAAAATAATTATTTTTGCAACAGAAGCTTGGTTACAATTTTTCTGGCAACAAAGGCCTTGTTTCAAAAAAGAAATTGCATTGGATCCGACAGTTGAGCGATTGAGCGTCACCTTTTTATCATTGCAACATAGGTCATGTTGCCGGAAATTTCTGCAACACGAGTCATGTTGCAGAAATTTTTGTAAGATATTTTTTTTGCAACACAGGTCTTGTTGCAATTTAGTTTTTTTGCAACAGAGGGCTTGTTTCATTTTTTTTGCAAGAGAGGTCTTGTTGCAATTTAGTTTTTTGTAACGAAGGTCTCGTTGTAAATTTATTTTTTCTGAAACAAAGGTCTTGTTACAGTTTTTACTGCAACAAAGGCCTTGCTGGGAAACTCATCGTAGTGGACATTGAGCAGCGAGCAACGAGCAGTGGCTAGGTTGACCGAAAAGAAAGAAAAAAGACCGCTCTCAGAGGACACATGTCGTACCGACGAGCCGGCGGATGCCCACATGGGATCCACCGGTCGAAGCCAAGAGTTTTCCGATGCATAAATGGATCCTTTCAAAAAAAAAAGATGCATAAACGGATACCCATATTCAGTACGTGTACATAGCCTCAGTGACAGTTTGGTCTTGTCCGGTGTCTATAAATGAGAAAAGAAAAAGAAAATCAATAAAAAGAGGAAATTGCATGGTGATCGAGGGGTCAATGAGCTGAGTGGCAATTTTGCGAAGCAAACCTTGAAAGTGGCAATTTTGAGAAGCCATTTATTGGAAGTGCCAAATATCCAAATTTCTTCAAACTTTGCAGCGGCTGCTGGAGCAAGCGCTCCTCGCCGCGTAAAAACTCATGAATAGCGCGTCGCAAACGCTTTTTTAGCGCGCCGCGTGTTGCGCGGCTGTTGAAGATGCTCTTAGACTGTCTAGGGAGTAGCTAGTTGTCGGAGCTTCAGTTGTACGCATGAAGGAGGCGAGATGTCGGGCTACCGTTCAGTGTGGCGAGCATGATGAGATGCCGATGGTGCCGTGCGATACGGCAGCGCCGTGAGATCCGGCGGTTGCTGGAGCATGGTGGGCTGTTCATTTCGGCTGCATATCAAATTTTGTATTTTGGTGGGATGACTTTTCATAATTTTAAGATAAGGAAAGAAAAGCTTAGGTTTTTAATCCTCAGCGTGTACTTGTAAGAGTAGCAGGTTTTGCCCTGTCTTGTTCTCGGTTTGTGATGAAAACAGAGTAAATTTTTATTATAATAAAAAAAGGAGATTAGGAGCAGTAACACTCACTAGAAATGACGGTTGCTGGATAAGCTGTTCTTGGTTTATTTTTGTACTTTTGTTTCTACTTACAGGCAATATTTAGAGTTTCTGAGTGAATCTTTTTTGCTTTAGATCATAAAAATTATAAAGTTTCTGTTAGTGTCAGCAGTTTTCAAATTTGAATAGTTTAAAATTAAATTCTTTAAAATTTGTGTGAATCACTAGTTTGTGAATAACTTTAGTTTAAAAAATAGATTTTTGAGTAATTCTTTTTCCTGTTGTTTAATATGCAAACTAAGAAGTTAATTTGAGCTCAAATTGCATATAAATCAAATAAACTCCCACATAATTACTCTGACACTAAAACCCACAAATCACTATACTTAGAGCATGAAACGAGCTAAACTAGCAATGAGAGATGAAAGGATGAAGTTGCTAACATTTTAGAACCATTGGATAGATGGGTGCCTCCAATCCTGACAAATGTTAAAAAAAATGGAGGATGAGCTCGAGCTAGTGGAAGGAAACAGGGTGGAGAGAAAAGAGAGCCTAGGCTCGGGCTGGACGAAGTATCTATATATAGATACCTTTAGTCCCAGTTGGTGATACAAACCGGGACTAAAGGTCCATTTCTAGACTAAAGATGCTCGCAGGGACCCCAACCTACCACCACCCCTTTAGTCCTGGTTGGGATCACCAACCGGGACTAGAGGTCCCATTTGAACCGGGACTAGAGGTACCATTTGAACCAGGACTAGAGATGGCCGTGCCTCCGTCCGCTCCTAACCATTGAAACCGGGACTAGGCCGAGACTAATGCTCGGGATCAAAGGTAGGTTTTCTACTAGTGCGATCTCGAGCCACTCTTGAAAAAACCTCACTGCACTCCACGGCTGCAGAATGCAGCGACGCCATAAACCCTGACACCGTGAATCATGAAAGATCGGTGCACTCACAGCGATGACCCATGGAGGATGTCATCTGTGTGGGAATGCATTTAAATGGAGAGGGGAGGGACCCATCGCCTCACCAGCGGTCAACATGCGAAACCTATCCTCGTCCCTTCTTCATCCCTGTACAAAGGAGAGGTGCGGTATGTAACACCTATGGTTGCGTAGAAATGCCACCTCGTTGAAAATTGAAACAATGTCATCATTCAGTAGATAGTACTCCCTCCGTAAAGAAATATAAGAGTGTTTAAATCACTAAAGTAGTGATCTTAATGCTTTTATATTACTTTATGGATGGAGTAATGATACTGTCTGAAAGTTGCAACAATTGAGAATGTAACTTCACTCCCTGGCTAGTACAGCATTAGCTTCCATCTGCCCACCACACCAGGACACGCTGGAAGCCATTGCTTTTCCAAAGTAATATTTCAGTGATCATGTATGTGTCAATTGGTCCATGCTGGTTGCAGCTGACCACCCACAATGTAGTTATATTCGAAAGTCAACCACCGTTTCAGGTTATATGGTTGATATAGTGAAACACACAATCGTTTCTGGCCGTAAGTTCGTCATCTTCCATCGGCCTCGACCCTTACTTTTAAAATATTAAGATCCAATGCGATGGAACATTGGATGACTTGGTCGGTAGCTATAACTTGGACCTTGTATAATCACACGGAGATATTTGTTCAAGATTATGGCATATTACCGATCTAAAACCTCAAACTGACAGAACTTTCATCCCTGCTGGAAGTGGTATGCAAACACTGTAACTTATGATCCGATTCTTTGTTGGCCTTTTGTAACGGGCCGTCCAATCAACCAGATCTGAGGAAGGAGAAGGGAAGGGAGGTGGTAGGTGAGGCGAGAGGAAGGGGATAAGCGAGGAGGAAGATCAGCTTCTCTCCAGTCCGTTTAGTTGTCTCATTCCATGCCTTACAACTGAGCCAATCCTGCCCTTTATAATTCACAACTCACTCACACCTATTCCGCTTGTCTTGCTTCCTCCTCCTCGGTTGTGGCCTTTCCTTGCTCTTGGTCGCTGACTGCGGGCTCCACCGTCTTGGCCTGCACGCTTGACAGGGTGGCCTGCCCCACCGTTACATTCACCCCTCCTTTGTATGCCGGCTTGCCCCCAAGCCGGCGCTGCTGGAAAACGGTGTCGCAGCTCCGCTGGGTCTTCCCAAGTCGCCATGGATGCTGGCAGGTCGCTCCAGAGCACGCGCACACGCCTCGTGGTGCTCGGTGCTCCCCCGTACTGATCCTCAAGTATACTGCAAAGAACATGTAAGGCTTGAAGAGTAGCATCATCCGATGGAAGCAAACCTGCGACAGGAACGTCCGATCCAATTGCTTCTTTGAGCTGAGATGCGTGCACCACATTATGTATCTTGCTGTCGACCGGAAGTTTCAGCTTGTAAGCCACCGCTCCGACGCGCCCAATGATCTTGTACGGACCATAGTATCTGAAGGCGAGCTTCTGGTACGGTCGCTGCGCCAGGGATGTCTGAATGTACGGTTGTAAGTGCAAGTAAACTGAATCTCCCGACAGCAACCTGCTTGTCCGTCCTGTGCTTGTCCGCTTGTTTCTTCATTCTGTCCTGGGCGTGTTTCAGGTGCTGCTGAAGCAATTCGTGCATGACTTCTCGTTCCTTCAGCCACGCCGCCAGGTCAGGCACCTTGCATTCCTCCACTTGGATCACCCCGAAATCACGAGGCAAGTGTCCGTAGATGACCTCAAACGGTGTACGCCCCAGTGCCGAGTGGAAACAGGTGTTGTACCAATATTCGGCGAGGAAAAGCCACTTGAACCAGTTCTTGGGACATGCATGCACTGCGCACCTAAGGTACGTTTCCACGCACTGGTTCACTCGCTCGGTCTGTCCATCCGTTTGAGGGTGGTATGATGAAGTGAGCCGTAGATGTGTCTGAGAGAGTCTGAATAGCTCCTGCCACACATTGCTTGTGAAGATGCGGTCCGCGGTCGGAGATGATGGCCATTGTTAAGCCGTGCAGCTTGTAGATATTGTGCATGAATAGGGTTGCTACCTGCAAGGCTGTAAAAGGATGCTTGAGCAGCAGGAAGTGCGAGTACTTGGAAAATTTGTCGACGACGACGAGAATCACATCGAAGCCGCCCGAAGATGGCAATCCTTCGATGAAATCAAGTGAAATCGCTGCCCACGGTTTCTTCGGGATCGGCAATGGTTGCAGCAGCCCCGCCGGCGATTTGCGCTCAGTCTTGGCTTGCTGACAAGTTGGAAAGGCGCGGACGAAGGCTTTGATCATCTTTTTCATCCCCTTCCAGGAGAAGAGCCGCCGAATTCGATTGTAGGTAGCATGGAAGCCCGAGTGCCCCCCCCCCCCCCCCCCCGCTGCGCTGTCATGGAGTGCCCTGATGATGGACTGTGTCGTGTCTTTATCCTCTGCCACCCACACACGGCCATGATCTCTAATAACCCCATCCTTCAAGGTAAATCCTGTTTTGGCGTCTGGGTCCACTGCCAACTGCACAAGCTTCTGCCGTGCCACTGGGTCCTGCTGGTATCCTGCAACCATCGCTTCCAGCCACACTGGCCTGCACACTGAGACCGCGCTCAATTCCCCAGTCTGCTCATGCCGGCGTCACGACAGAGCATCGGCTACTCGATTCAAGGGCCCCGCCTTGTACTGGATGCGGAACTGCAGCCCCACTAGTTTAGTGAATGCCCTCTGCTGAATCGGTGTGTTCAAGCGTTGATCAGTGAGGTTAAGCAAACTCTTCTGGTCCGTGCGGATCAAGAATTCAGCATGCTGGAGATACGGTCACCAATGTCGATCGCCATTAGTAACGCCAAGCACGACACCTCGGTGATGGGAGCATCGCTGAACTAGACGAGATTCACGTGAGGCAATTCGCGCGCCTCCGCGGTCCGCGGCGCTCTTGTGCAAATATAATTGCCGCACATGGTGTTGCAACTCCGCACGTCAGAGAATGTTGCCTTACGCCACCGCCCGGCGTCTAGTCGCTCGGCGTCTTGTCCGCCCGGAGCATACTTTCTGGTTTCCGCTAGAAATCATATGCAATCGCCACAGCTCGCGGTGGATGCTCTGATCAGCCATCCTTCGCTAAGTTTGCTGAAGACCATGCTCTTCGTCCGGAGGACCCCCCGCCGTTCTGGCCGCCCGCACGACAAGAGGTTCTCCTTGGCGAAGGCAAAATCGTAATGTCTGCTGATACTCCCGAATTACCTCACAAACTGCGATAGTACCCCACGACCCTCCGTCCAGGTCCGAGCTGCCGTCGCCGCGGCACCTGTGCAGTCTCCTGTGCCGCTACTCGTGGTGTTCGCGTCGGCTGCTCTGTCGACCGCCCAACTCCGCGCGAGTAACACGCCTCGGAGCGCCTGCGACATGGCACATAGGTAGTACGTACAGGGCCTTAGCACTGCTACGCTGCGGGTCTGCCGGCCCACAGATGCGCTGAGGACAGTCCCTGGGGAACTCCTATGATCGGACCAGAGCACGGGAGCGCAGGTTGGCAGAACGAACCACCGGGATCGTTTCGCTGATTTGATGCCAGGGCCAAAAGAACTACAAAATACCGGGGACTGTCCGAGAGAGAGGAGCCACACGGGGAGCGGGCACGCTCGACGGAGGAGGCAGTGGCGGGAGAGTTAGAGGGCCTCGATGGCCAGGACGGGATTGGGGTCAGTCGTAATTGTTGCAGGAGGCAGAAGTCGAGACTTGCTCCTAAGCCAAGAGGAGTGACCCGAGTCGGGGAAAGGGAACCGGGAATCGATAGATGCGAATCGCCATGAAGGACCAGGACTCCGCGTATTGTCTGAGCTAATATCAAGCCTCGCGTGTTGTCGAGCACTCATTGTCTGGAGTATGCTCCTATTTACATCTCCATTAGACGCGGAGGTTTTCATGTTGGAGTGGACGCCACCCTTTTATTCTGGAAATGTGGCAGTCGTGTCATCACAACCCGTCATGTTGGACTCCCTGGACGAGTCCATATTTTTACATCTCAGGTTTGACTGCAAAATTTGGACCATCTTATTGAAGATGGCCCATAGAACATGCTCGGAACACGAATAGATACAACGCGGCCACAGAGTGATAGTTTAAATAACGCCCGTTTCTTTCTGCCTCGGATAATTTTATTGAACACACTCTTTCTCGTGGAAACGGCACTAGGTATATAATCGGGTTAACTCTCTTCCGATGACACATCCTATTATTTTCCTGTACAATCAAATTTTTTGCTTCCAATTAAACAAAGTTTTGCTTCGCACTTATGAGACATACAGGAGAGACGACCGCCGGCACCGATAGTTCCAGAGGTCTATAGGAGAAGTACACTCGACTTCGGTAGATCTCCGACTCTAGTGGCGTTTCACAAGACCAGACCATTCACTAACCTGCCCCGGGCGCGAGGCGCGGGCGATTAACGTGTTTTGGGGACTGTGATGCATTCAGATGTCTAAACGACGCAAAAGTCTCCACGTCAAGTCCTTATACTATTTCTTGACCAGCAACACAGGATGAAAAGGGGCTCAAACACTACGGATGATTAGTCCAGGTCGCCTTTTGCACTATATATATTCTTCCTGAATACGAGCCTCAAATCTCGCGCTCGCACGGCTGCTGGGTGCAAATAAGTCAGATGCCTCCAGTTACTATTGACCTGGTGGCCTCTCCTTGTCGAGAATATAGAGCCTGTGAGTAAGTGATCGCCACTCCGTAGCGATGCGCGACAACTCTTGCGACGCCCGAAGAGGCCCACGCGCCCTAGAATACGTCGATACGCCGGTCGAACACGGCTCGCGAGCGGTTCTGCTGGGATCGGTTCACGCTTGGGGCAGCCGCCTCGGTCGTCGGAGCGAGCAGCACACTATCTTTGGCGCTCGAACAAAAAACTGCCAGAATATATGCTGCCTTCACTGCGCTCCCATTGTCCCTCGAAGCTGTGCAGAGCGCGCTCAACCACTGCCGGGCAACCTGTTGCAGTCGCTCAAATCGGGATTAGACCCAGCCGACACTAATCAGGTCTTTTTTCCACCTTCGGGTGAGAAAACTGGAGCTAGAGCTGCCGCCTTTGTGAGGCGCGGTACTAACCGTCACATCGGTCCACATGCCCACCACAGTCCCATTGCACCTACTATCTCCATTATCATAACGGCACGCGCCGCATTACTGACACACCGGGCATCGGCTTGGCTGGCAGCCCAACTGATGGAACACACTTGTCCTCTCCCCTTGGCGACGCCTATCACACCGGTCACGCATTTGTGGCAGCATCCTGTGCAAGATAAGGTGCCTCCAATCTGCTATTTTCACTGAAAGCGCGATTGGTGCACTGCAGGGTCGCGATCCGCTTACTGTAACTTTACTGGCGCGCTTGTGCATAGTAATAAAGCACGATGACACACTTCCCCTCTACTGAGTTCGAGCGCGACTGCCACAATCCACAACACTTCATGAAGCTCTCCCAATTTCTCCTAACAGGCCCGGGAGTCACCAACAAGTACCGCCGCGAGCTGCGCTCCAGTCCTGTCGCGTTGCGGCTCCTCTTTTCGCAACACGGCGAAGCATCCATATCCACTCTCCTCTTTGAGCCTTTCCTTTCAATGCTTGCGGCATCCCTTGCCCCTCTACCCGTAACATTATGCTTCTTGAAGTAGCTCCAGCTATTCCATTTCCTGCGACATGAGCGCGGAGACTACACAGGCTTCAGCCGAGCATCGTGACTGCCGCCGCCCCACGTTCTCCAGCAGTCGGGAACACCAACCCGGGCTCGCTGTCCGTAGATGTCTGCCCGAAGCACACCACCCTGCAAGTTCCAAGGCAGCTCTGCGGAGGGCGCTGCTTGCCCTCACGAGCGCGCGAATTCTAGAAGGATCGACCAACGGGCTTCTTCGCGCGCCGTCTCGGAGCCGTCCCCACACATCCGCGCGCAGTGGTCCCCGCTGACGGGGTTGCACCAGCGGAAATGCCCACTGCATACAACCGGGTGGAAGCTGGGCACTCCAGCAACGCGGCCGGCAGTGCGCGAGCCTCTTGCCGTCGCACTCGCTCTTCGGCAAGCGCCTCCAATGAGCTCCTCCTTGCATTGATGCAAAGAAACGGCAGAGTCCAAGTTCCTTCGTTGAATGAATTACCACAACCACACACAGGATTTCATGTTCACCCTTCAAGAACCGTATAAAGAAAGCATCGCGATCGAAGCAGAATGCTGTGCCAAACTAATGCAAGCTTCTTCGATGTGTGTCATTACTCTCCTGACTACCCCTGTTTGCCTACGTCAACGAAACTACGGAGGTGTTGTATCTCACGCCCAAATTGTCCAAACACAGTGCTGCCAACAATTCCTCCCATGAATACATCGGTGTGCCGTTGCTCGCGCATTCTGGCACCACCGAGCCGCGCACCCTAAAAGAAAGAGTAGCACCCCTAACGCCACATATGATGTACCCCAATAAACATCAAAATATTTTCGCAACGAGTGCGCCAGAATGGGATTTTCCTCCGACGACACTGGAACTATCTGGAAAGGGAGCCAACTATGGGCAACGGTGTGCTGGTGGCAGATCGCAAATCACCACTGAATAATCCGAATGGAAGCCGCGCAGAGCACCGAGATTCAGTCAAGGAACTACCCTGACCGAGCGCAACTGAGTGGTGACCACTCCGTAGCCTTGTCCCGTGTCGCGATCTCGCCGTGGCCCAACCGCCGGGTCGTCAGCTCGGCCCTTCCACACGCGCCGCGGCGCACGCACCGCTCCTCCTTGATCGATCCGGAGGTGGCGCAGCCGCGGGAGCAGGTGATCCGCCCTATCTGGGTACGCAGCTCATCGTGCTGCTGTTGGAGGTGAGTCACCGCGGGTCGCCAGAGCTCGAGGGAGGTCTGGATCGCCTCAAGACGGGCCTCGTTGGCGGCCCTCCCGTCGTTGACCGCCTTGGCCAGGGCAGCGATCTGCTCCTCCATGAGCGTCGCATGCCTGACTTGCTTGGTGAGGTAGCGGGGCTCGATACGCGTCTCCAGCGCTCTCTGACCTCTGATACCAGATGTTACGGGCCGTCCTATCAACCAGATCTGAGGAAGGAGAAGGGAAGGGAGGTGGTAGGTGAGGCGAGAGGAAGGGGATAAGCGAGGAGGAAGATCAGCTTCTCTCCAGTCCGTTTAGTTGTCTCATTCCATGCCTTACAACTGGGCCAATCCTGCCCTTTATAATTCACAACTCACTCACACCTATTCCGCTTGTCTTGCTTCCTCCTCCTCGGTTGTGGCCTTTCCTTGCTCTTGGTCGCTGACTGCGGGCTCCACCATCTTGGCCTGCACGCTTGACAGGGTGGCCTGCCCCACCGTTACATTCACCCCTCCTTTGTATGCCGGCTTGCCCCCAAGCCGGCGCTGCTGGAAAACGGCGTCGCAGCTCCGCTGGGTCTTCCCAAGTCGCCATGGATGCTGGCAGGTCGCTCCAGAGCACGCGCACACGCCTCGTGGTGCTCGGCGCTCCCCCGTACTGATCCTCAAGTATACTGCAAAGAACATGTAAGGCTTGAAGAGTAGCATCATCCGGTGGAAGCAAACCTGCGACAGGAACGTCCGCCCCAATTGCTTGTTTGAGCTGAGATGCGTGCACCACATTATGTATCTTGCTATCGACCGGAAGTTTCAGCTTGTAAGCCACCACTCCGACGCGCCCAATGATCTTGTACGGACCTTAGTATCTGAAGGCGAGCTTCTGGTACGGTCGCTGCGCCAGGGATGTCTGAATGTACGGTTGTAAGTGCAAGTAAACTGAATCTCCGACAGCAACCTGCTTGTCCGTCCTGTGCTTGTCCGCTTGTTTCTTCATTCTGTCCTGGGCGTGTTTCAGGTGCCGCTGAAGCCAATTCGTCGGCATGCGACATCCTCGTATCCTTGCAGGACCACGGGCGTACAAAGCATGCCCGCACACAACCAGTAAGGTCATTCAGGCTACGGACACCTCAACCTCGCGTAGGCTTCAGTCCCCTGCACCTTCCCACCTTGGAATCACACCGCTGCTCCGTATTCCCAAGAGTGATCAAGTCGAGAATGCACAGAGGTGCACCGAACAGTGCGTCCGCGTGACATAATGAACCTAGCAAGAAATCAACTGGTGTCCGAAAATTGCTTCGCACCAAGCCCTGAAAACACGACCCCCACAAGAATAACCAAACAAGCATGAAGCACCCAAGACAGACAAGGACTGACCAGATCAGTGCGTCCGAATTCACTCTTACTTGCACTTACACACCGACATCACATACTCTGCAGTCAGCCCGACCGACCAAAGCTCGCCTCAATAACAAACGATCGCAACAAGCCAACACTAATCATTGAGCACCAGCCGCGTTCGACTTTGCGGGACATCATAACAAGCGAAAACTTCGCGACGAGACAGGCAAAACAAATAGACATAATACTTGGTCCAACGCATCTCACTGCTAAACAATCAATTAGGGCGCGTGACCTTCCGGTCGCAGGTTGCTCTACCGATATCTAACTTGGCTCAAGCGCTTACATCTCTAGCATTATACTGAGGATCATCGTGTTAGGTGGGAGATTACGAGAGGATCGCCGCAGCAACCCCCGACAGCATTGTGTCTGAAGAGTCTATAGCTCCCTGCCGTGCTACTGGAGCGACCTCCATGTCATCGCATTGGCTGGACACTGAATGAGCGACCCAGCCGAGCGCCGACCCGCTTTTCCAGCATCGCCGGCTTGGGGAGCGAATGGACTTGCGGCATACGAAATTGGGATGTGCGAGATAGAATGTAACGGTGGGCAGGCCAGCCCCTGTCCGAAGCAGTCATGTGATCAGCAAGCATAGTGAGCCTGGTGCACAGTCAGCCGACCTAGAAGTACAGGGTTGCCCACCAATGCAAGGACTTATAAAAGGATCTTGGAAGCACAGGAAGTTGCGAGTTATTGAAAAATTTGTCCGACGACAGGAGAACACAATCGAGAGCCTGCCGAACATGAAATCCCTCCATAAAACAACTTGAAATACTCGGCTGCCCAGCCTCTTCTCGGACGCCAAGGTCACAAGCCCCCGCCGGCATCGCCAGTCTGGCTGCTCGACAATTGGACAAGGCGCGGACCGAGCTTATGATCATCTCTCACATCCGCCGTTCCAGAGAAACCCGCCCATCCATGCTAAGGTTAGCTATGGGAACCGAGGCCCCACCCGCGGTTGTCTCATGGAGTCCCTGTATTGACCTGTTCGTGTCTTACCCTCTGCTTACCCACACACCGCACATGACTCTAATAACCCTCGGCCATCCCAACGTAACATCCTGTCTGGCCGTCTGGTCACTGCCAATCGCGAAGAGCTTCTCGCCAACTGGGTCTGCTGTTCCGGGGCGCTAGGCGGGCTCTCCGCAGGGAGAAACTGCATCGCTGCCCAACCATTCACTGCCTGACCACACCTGAAACCGTAGGTCTTACTCTGCTGCATTCAGATGTTCCCCCAAGTCTGCTCATCCCTATCACAGGCGTCACGACAAGCACGCTCCGGATCAAGCCCCGCCGTTGTACTGATGCGGACGCTGCTAGCCCCACTCATTTATGAATTCCCTCTCTGATCGATGTGTCAAGCGTTTCGATCAGTTGTGAGTAAACATCACTCTTCTTGCGGTGCCGGGCCGAATCAAAAATCCACATGCGGAAAACGTCACCTAATTTCGATCGCGATTCTATAAGCCAAACACCCCTCGGTGCTATAGACGCTATCATTCTGACAAAACTTGTGGGCGCCTTCTCACCAATAAGCCACATGTGTCATCCGCATTAACGCCGCCGCACCCCCTGCGCTCGCTGTCCACATAACGTACTCGAGAAATCCGACAACTCGCCAGCACTGAGCTCCTGATTCAGTCTGCTTAATGCTGAAATGCCCTCTGCGGGATTTTACGGGTTTATCCGCAACAAACAATGGTGCCGACGAACCTACTCTGCGGAAGCCAATCATGGAACTGCGTACTAATGGCCTGATGCACTCTAAAACCCAGAACATGTTCCTACCAAACTTGAGACCTCAGAACACGCTTGCGCGAACCCCAGAAATCCAACAGCCTCCATTACAACCTGACATGGGAGTTGTCAGGGCCGTAGAATTGACTGCAATCACATGCAAGTCTTTTCACCTGGCAGTGTCCAGCAATGACGCGAACCTTTTCGCTTGAATTGAGATGCTACCACGCTACAACATCCCGGTCTGGCTAACACGCGACTCAACTTCGATGAGCATGTGGGAGGACGCATTTAGATGCGCGCAGTTCTTGGCCTTCAGGATATAAGAACCTTGTCTGCAGGCGAAGAGGAGGTGATGTCAGGAGAAAGTTGGCGTCACATGTCTGGATAATAGTCGCCAATATCCCAGTGCGTCTGTAGAACTTCAGGGAACATTCCCTCTAGTTGCGTACAACAGCTCCGCAAAGCCCCTGCCCGGGGAGTGTTCATGCCCCGCACCCGTTGGAGAGCTGCTGCGGTCCCACCTGACGCATCACCATGCACGCTGCCACGCAAACCACGAACGCTGGAAATCCAGGCCCTTTCGGTAATTCTTTAGGAACGGCCGTTTTCTCCTCGCTCGGGCGTAGGCCTAGTGCCTATATCGGATCCCCACAGAACCCTGCGGAGATGGACGAGAAAACCAGCTTGCAATTGATGCCAACAGGAAACGTCAAGCTGTCGTTCGAACGAAGGGCGCAGGCGCCAACCACGGCCGCATGCGGTATACCTGCTTTTGCACTGTCCATCGCAAACTTTCAGAGTGACTACAGAATCGACGCAACCAATTTCCACGTCAAATGCACGATCCTTTTTCTATCGTACCAGAGCAGCCAATCACTATCGAGCATGATAGTAACCAAGGGGGCGCACACTCGGATGATTAGGCCCCTGGCTGAGCATCTCCTAACTTGACCTCAATCTCCGTTTCGTTTTTGTGTGAGTCGTCAAGCGGAGAAAACATATTACATGGAACTGAAGGGTTTGTCCCTGTTTCGAAAATTAAGAGTACTCGATGATAGTTCAGAAGCCCACGACTCCTCCGACCAGCACCATGGAACGGACGAACAGATCACCATTGGTTCCGAAAATCACCTGAAATAATCGTCAAAGTCGATTTCGCCACTCTGCTGGTACGCGTTCAGCTTCTTGCGTCCGCCGTCCTCGAGGAATCCCTCCTTCCCAAGGCCACCCTCCGCCCACTAATCCCCCCCCCCCCCCCCGCCCATCCCCCGGTCGACTCCCGCCGCGCACTCCTCCACCACGCCCTCCACTCCCAACCCGAGCAACCCCGCCCACCACCACGCGCACTTGCCCGCCGCCGCATGGCAACCACGCAGTTCCCATGAAACAGCAATCACCCCACCCTCCATCTCCCTCCTCACCCGGACCCCTCAACACTGCTGACCAACACTCTCCCCCGCCCACCCTCCCTCCCCCTCCCACGCCCCCCCCCCCCCCCCCCCCCCCCCCCCCCCCCCCACCCCCCCCCCCCCCCCCCCCCCCCCCCCCCCCCCCCCCCCCCCCCCCCCCCCCCCCCCCCCCCCCCCCCCCCCCCCCCCCCCCCCCCCCCCCCCCCCCCCCCCCCCCCCCCCCCACCCCCCCCCCCCCCCCCCCCCCCCCCCCCCCCCCCCCCCCCCCCCCCCCCCCCCCCCCCCCCCCCCCCCCCCCCCCCCCCCCCCCCCCCCCCCCCCCCCCCCCCCCCCCCCCCCCCCCCCCCCCCCCCGCCCCCCCCCCCCCCCCCCCCCCCCCTCCGGCACGACGCAACACTCACAAAATGCAAATATCTCCTCCTCCTCCATGCTCGACGTAGCTGACACTTCTGAACTGGTTGCAGGCGATTGGATCCCTGTCCAGCACAATATCTTACCTTTGTGGTTGAATTGGAGTGTTTTGTGAGTCCAATCTACCCACATCGGTCCACATGTTCCAACCAGTCCATCCCCACCTATCAATATCATAACCCCAAAGCAACACTCAGCAAATCTGACAAACACTTTCCCTCGCGTCTTAAACACTCCATTGGCAGCATCCTTGCAAAGTAAGGCCCTCCACTGCATTTCACTGGTACAGCGCGAATGGTGCAACTCCGCTCGCAATCCTACCGCGCTTGTCCTCGCTGAATAAAACTGAGAAAATGCCCGATCGGACCAGATCAACAGTTTTCCATACCCTCAATCTCCTACAAGCGACCGAACGCGTTCCCATCTGTCCGTGGCTAGCGGAAATGGGCATCAACACGTCTCATGATCTTGCTCAGCTTCGCGCTCAGATAATTCTGCTTGCAAGTAGCTCCAGCAGTTCTTCGACGATGTGGAGCTGTACAGTGGGAGCACATTGGTGGCCGCCCCCCCACCGTTCTCCACATTTGAAACACAAGCCCCGGGCTCGTCGGTAGTTCCGAAGCACAGCGACCCGGTCGTCGCCGCGCGCTCCCCATTCTGGAAGATGAGCAGCTTCTTGGCCTCGCCGGTCCTCAGCAGCCGCAGGTGGCCCTGGAGCGGGTCGCACCAGCGGAATGCCCACTGGCAGTACTGGGCACTGCAGTGCGCGAGCCTCTTGCCGTCTACACTCCCGTCGGGGCAGCGCCTCCATGAGCTCCTCCTGCATTGATGCCAAAGAAAACGCAGAGTCCAAGTTCCTCGGTTGATGTAATACCACACCAACACGGATTTCATGTTTCAACCCTTCTAAGAACTGAGTAGTAAAAAACACTGGATCGAAAGCAGAATTGTGTGCCAAGAGCTGATGCATGAGCTCTTCGAATTGTGTCATGTACTCTCCTACTATCCCTGTTTGCCTATGTGCACAAAACTGACGAAGGTGTGTTTGGTACTGCTCACGCCCAAATTTGTCACAAAGTGTTGCGCACAATTCCTCCCAGGACATCGGTGTGCCTGTTGCTTCGCGCATCTGCAGCCAGCGAGCCGCGGCACCCGTAAAATGAAGAGTAGCGACCCTAACCCACATATTTGATTGTACCCCATAAACATCAAAATATTTCTCGCAACGAGTGCGCCAGAATTGGGGATTTTCTCCATCGAACACTGGGAAATCTAGTCTGGGAAGGGACCAACTATGGGAACTGGTGTGAGCTGTGTGTAGATCGGAAATCACCACTGAATTATCTGAATGAACCGCGAGAGCACGAGATTCAGTCAAGGACGTACCCTTGACCGGAGGCGGCAACTGAGTGGTGACCACTCCGTATGCCTGTCCCCCGGTGTCGTCGATCTCGCCGTGGCCACCGGGCCCGTGGTCGCTCGCGTCGGCCCTTCCATCAGGCGCGGCCGCCGGGCGCACCACCGCGTCCTCCTCTGGGATCGGATCCGGAGGTGGCGCCAGCGCGGGATGCAGGGTGATCCACCCTACTTGGGTACGCAGCTCATCGGGCTGCTGTTGGAGGTGAGTCACCGCGGGTCGCCAGAGCTCGAGGGAGGTCTGGATCGCCTCAAGACGGGCCTCGTTGGCGGCCCTCCCGTCGTTGACCGCCTTGGCCAGGGCAGCGATCTGCTCCTCCATGAGCGTCGCCTGCCTGACTTGCTTGGTGAGGTAGCGGGGCTTCGGATACGCGGTCTCCAGCGCTCTCTGACCTCTGATACCAGATGTTACGGGCCGTCCTATCAACCAGATCTGAGGAAGGAGAAGGGAAGGGAGGTGGTAGGTGAGGCGAGAGGAAGGGGATAAGCGAGGAGGAAGATCAGCTTCTCTCCAGTCCGTTTAGTTGTCTCATTCCATGCCTTACAACTGGGCCAATCCTGCCCTTTATAATTCACAACCCACTCACACCTATTCCGCTTGTCTTGCTTCCTCCTCCTCGGTTGTGGCCTTTCCTTGCTCTTGGTCGCTGACTGCGGGCTCCACCGTCTTGGCCTGCACGCTTGACAGGGTGGCCTGCCCCACCGTTACACCTTTGTCGAAAAAGCGCCAGCAAGCAGCCAAGCACATCCATCATATGAACAAAACAAAAAGAGAGAGGAGACCAAAAAGAGGAGAGAGTGGACCAAACTAGAATGATAGAGAAACAATTGGTGGATGTGGGGGAGCACTCACGCTAAGCATGTTGAGGAATTAAGCCCCGGCCACCTCTCTAGTTTGCTCAGTTCAACTATATCACTCTAATGAGTAATCTCAAACTAGGCATTATCTAGACTAAATTTCACTAACTCAGCAGTGTAGAGTCAACGACATGCAAGATGTAACTCTAGAGGAGGATTCCCGAGAACAACGCTGCATATACGTTCCAATCAAATTCCCAATGCAGCACGTTCCCTAGGAAACGGCCCTACCACCGGTGACATCTCACCATGTTCATCACTCTCTTGACACACTTGGTCATGCATTCTCCCTCTAGCAACTAAACGTGATTTTGCTATACAAGTAAGGTAGTTATTTATAGAAGGTCAACGAATGGACATGGTGTGTGGCCCAGACATCATTCCTTCACCAATATTCACATGACAGTTGTTGTGCTCATTTACTTGTACCCCTTGTGACATCTATTCCGACAGCACGTGATGTAATTGTCGAAGAACTGCTGATGCTTTGTGGTGCCCATGCACAATTAAGCAACCCAAAACTAAATATTGGAACAAACAAGGACAACGCGACGATTGCGAAGTGGAACAACAACAAACATGGCTATAGTTTACATGTGCACCAATGTTCAAAGTTCCAAACCAGCTAAATTAATGTCACGTGATGGCAGTGCATTTCTTGCTATAACTGTAACCAGAAATGATATTTTTCTAAATCTTTGAAAAGCATTTCGGTAGAATCAGTTCATTCTACTACATCTTGTTGACCTACGGTAGTCCCAATTATTTAAAACAGTCCAAGCATCCTTCAGCACCATCACTAGAGTTTCACAGAACATCAGTTTTGACCGGTCTGCTTCAATTTAGATGAAGATATGCTGTGTGAAATCTTGAATTTGTTCATCTTTGAATTTGATATAAGCGAACATGGCAGTGGCAAACTAACATAAGTGACGGGCGAAGTACTTGGGAACTGATGAACAAAAAAAAGGCAAATCGAAATTCACAGAGAGAAATAATTATGATTAAAAAGGCTAAACAAATGAAAAAAATACATATCAGAGCCAGGTTTCGATCCTGGGACCTGTGGGTTATGGGCCCACCACGCTTCCGCTGCGCCACTCTGATCTTAATGTAATCCTTACGAGTTTCATGGATTTGTTGGTTGGCGCGCAACGACAGACAGACAAACAGCGATGGGAAAGAATCTCCTCTGTTCTCACGGAAGGAGAAGGAAACAGGTGAATTTGCAACTTTTGATTGAGTTGAAAGCTTTGTGCTTTTGTTACTGACTTGTAGCTCCTCTGTTTCCGTAACTCCTCTGGTTAGTAGGATCATAATTACCATAATAAAGCTACCACACTTGCCTTGTTGGAAGATCCATTGAACAAGCACGGCAAATCTCACCAATTGATATTTCTAAGAGAAACATGGCCCCATATTGTTGCTGGTAGCTTACAGTAACTGAGAAAGTTAGAAGGGATAGAGGGGATTGGCGAAATATGATGGATGAGCTAGCAAAGTAAATAGGGTGTGTCAGCTAGTTGTATGTTTAAGATTAAAAAAACACTAGGTGTACGCGTGCTTATGATTCTAGTCTGCCAATTTGAAAATAAAGCGGTTACTCTATTCTGAATACAAAGATTGCTTGCTTGTCCATGTGGGTCTCTGAAGTTTGGTCCAAATCTGAGATAACATACATGTAAACGGGTGTGATATATGTAAATCCTTAAATGACTGTGACCCTTCGACTTGCATTTTCTTTACTTTTTTTTTGAAACGAGGCAAAAGATTTGCCATTTTCATTGAATAAGTAGGAGATAGAGTTTTAACGACATCTCCTCCCCGTGGAAACGGGGAGAATTACAAAGATCTACTTTCTTTACTTAAATGCACACTGTATCTCCTTTGTCTTGCTAATTTTCTGTCAAATGATATCAGATTATTTCATGATATAACTATGAACGCAAATGATATCTGTTGATTTGTGAAAGTGTGCACCTCCAATTGTGTATTGGATTTTAAGGAGTGTATCATGAGGAGCAAACTGTAGATCATTTAGGAGGTTTTGTTTACGACTTCCGAGGGAAAATCTCTAGGAAATTTGCAGGTCTTTGTGGCCTATAATGCTTTGCCATGTTGCCCTACTATCTTTCAGCTGCTATATCCAAGTCATGGAACCTCAATGATCTGCGCGGGAGGGCGTTTTCATAGAGACCTTGGACTTATGGGTGGTTGTAGTTGGCTAAAGGATGCTAATGATGAAGTATATGGTTACGACGCTGCTTCAAATCACTGGAGCAAAGCAGCACCAATGCCTACTGCTAGGTACTCCTTCAACTTCTGTTCTCTGTTTGTTTTACATATGTGGCCTAGTATCCTAGTAGTTACTATGGGCGATCCACTTATGCGCTGATGTTTTGATTTCAGGTGCTACTTTGTAACGGCAGCTCTGAACGACAAGATTTATGTTACCGGAGGATTCGGACTGACAGGCTCTTGGTGCCCACACAAGAACCCGATGCTTACCCCTGACATTGTCAAATTCCTGGCATTGGATGATGATACGAACCTAGATACAAATTACTCAATGGATAATGGATACAAGGAATTCAGTCACAGATACAAGTTTCTATCAGCAAGAAAGGGGATCTGGAAAGCTAGAGCCGGGAGGTGGGAGAGGGAAAACGCCCAACGACGGCCAGTTCGGGTTCCAGTTCTTCGATCCCCTTCCTTGAAGCGATGGGTTCCTCTATATATCAGGTCAAGCCTCCTCGGGTTGGGCTTGGCAGTCTGTTTGGGCCTCGTGGGCTGGCATTGAGCCTCTTTCGTTGTGGTTGATGAAGTAGTTCCCATGACATTCCTCACTCCTTGAAACTCGGCTTGACCCAAGCCGACACTGAAGAATTTATGCCCGGGTCCCATGGAACTGCCAGAGCGGTGGTGATATCCTTAATGGTAGTAGCCATGTTCGAGGTAGACTTGATCAAGTTCAAAGACGCTAGTGTCGTTGAGGTAGTAGTCGTTGTTGGCACGGACTTGGTTGACCCATCACATGCCAACCATTCAGTCTTGTAAAGACTGCACACTGGGAGTTGTATGCAACAATAGTACGCACAGAACCAAGCACCCAAGCAATCTTCCAAACCATCAAGGGACTGAATTCAAACCTCAAACATACCGAGCAATCGATATAGAACTCTGCGGCATGAGCCTGTGAGAGTTTGCACCTCACCAACTCAGTAGCAGAGCACTCGAGCATTATTTTTGGAGAAGTGTTTGCAAGAACAAGGCATCCATAGGAGCTCTTCAACATCAGCTGGTCCACACTTGGCATTGGATGTTTCTGGGAGCTAAGTTCAGTGCAAGGTAACACGTTAATCTGAACCGTTGAGACATCTGGCCATGTTAATAGAAATCCAAGATTTAGACAACCAAGCCTACTATGATAGTCCAAAATAATTTTGCTGTGGGGGTACACTCATTGCCTGTCAGAGCACTCAACCCCAATAGCAATAGTGTTGGGATTGCCACATGAGCAATTGCAGAATAAGGAGTACACTGCTTGATTCTCACAAACTGCAGCTTGTATGTGTGCCGGCTTGCACGTACTTGCAGGGAATGACAGTCGCTACTTGACCATTTGATGAATGGGTTTATTCCTATGAGAGGTTCGCTCTACTGCGCCGATGCTCACAAATAAGGGATGCAGTCCAATTTTCGTCATATAAGAATTAACCTCAGTGTACTGCTCCACCATATAGGAAATCCTGTTGTTAAACTCCAACTTTCCGCTCTTGCATAATGTAAGTTCAGGTGCACTAGAGAAGTTGTGACTTGGACAAACTAGATATTCCTCCAAACATAGATGATTGACGGGAGTACCTATCATTGAGGGCTTGGTGATGTTGAATACAGCAATAGCCTTGCCCTGAACTACAAATTTCATCCAATGTACAGTAAGCTGCGGCTCAATCTCATCGAACATAATTACTCGCAAATAGTTATCAGTGCAATGTAGAATACTCGACAAGGCCTCCGGACATTTAATCTCATTAGAACTGAATGGCCGAGTTGTGACGATCTCTTTACTCTTCAGCTGATTGTCAACTACTGTAAGTTCTCCATAGGAATTATGGGTGTAGAGCCACTCGACAGCAATTGCGCCCATGAACCTGTGATAAGGGCTCGCAAGGCATGCTTCAATGATATATTGCCCAGGCCAGAAAGAATCTTCTAAAATTGTATCTGCCAGCAGCAAACCTTGAATATCTGACCGCCAATATCCCGCAATCCTCCATAGCTCCTGATCCACCAAAGGCAGCGGTACAGAAAAATATTCCTTGTCTTTATGAGCCCCTTGAGAGGTCCAAACGAATAAAATGACCCCAATTCTGACTTGCGTGTATACCGGGCTACTATCAGGGAATACCAGTTTGTGTAACTGTATGGTGTGAGTGACTATAACTGAGATTAACACACCACAGCATTCAGCCATATGAAGGGCAACAACAAGAGATTGAATGCTCACTGCCTTGCTGCAGCACACAATTGCATGCAGATTTGGTGAGAATGTCACAGCCGATAAGAACTGCTTGAATTTAGTCTATTTTGGGCATCCCAATAACTATTTCAGAAATTCCTAATAAATCCTAGAGGCTCACTTAGTCCCACATTGCTAGTTTAGTGGGAGTTGGACCTCCTTATAAGGGAGGTTCTTTCCCCACTTGTACGAGCATGAGAACAAGAGGGATATCCACGCGCGCTCCTCCTCCACCGCCCGCCACGCCACGCCACGCCACGCCACGACGCGCCGCGCCGCGCCGCGGGTTGCGGGAACGAGCCGATATCTAAGTTTTTGCCACGCACGACGGGTATACGAAAGGTCACGTGGGAGTTGAAACATTTTCTGTAGTGGACACTGAATTCGAACGGCGCGCCTCTTCGACCGCTGCCTGTTCGCTTCTTCTCCCTTCGTTGCTTCACTACATAAGAGAGGTCGCTCCTCTCCAGAGAGACACAACAGAAGCTCCTCTTCTTTCTCTCGCCACAAAGTTCCGACCACTGCGTTGCTGCTACGTTCTTCCCCATCCCGTCTTGCGGCGTGCACCGCAGGTCGGGACAGTAGGCCTTCGAAACCGCACCTTTTGAGTCCTGTACGGGAGAAGGGTCACTACAAGAAATTTGTTCATTGTTGACCCTCCATTTTGGTCACTGAATAGTCATTATTCATGTTTTATGACCTTGTTTTGACCAAATTCAAAAGGTCAACAGTTGGCCGTCAAAAACGAACAAACATGACCTTTCTAAAATTTTGGTCGCAAATCTCTATTGACCAAAATTTTGGTTTGGTCATTACCCATTTCTATGAGCCACGTAGGATCTGATGTGGCTAAGTTGACGTGGCATTGCTAGTGACCAAATGGAATCATCATAAATTTCCCAGCCCGGTCCACCAATCTAGCCTACATGGGCCTGGCCCAATACATATTTTATTATAAGAAATGTCTGATTTGTATGGGCTGATGCATTATTTTGTCAGAAGCATGCATATATCAAGATAGGCCCATTAAAAAATAAGTACATAAAAATACAATATTGCAGATAAACTGTATATTTCATTTCAGTAACACATCACATGAAATACAATACATCATCCAATGACTCCTCGATACACCAAGGTTTAAGGCCCAACAAGTGCACCGCAAAATGATTCTAAAAGTGCACAGAAAAATAGTTATATATGTGCAAGTGCACAACAAAAGGATCCAACAAGTGCACAAGCGCACATCAACATAGTTCTACAAATATTGGATGAGAAGCACAAGTTTTAAGTTATCACACATAACATCAATGAGAAACGAAGCTTCTTGTGCCCTCCTTCTACTCTCCACTTCTTCTGAGTGACTCAGATCATCCTGGTAATAGGAATAAGCAAACATAAGAAAGCATACAAAATACGAGCAAAAGAAAGACAAATGGTGGTTTTACATTCAGAAGTGAGACTTAAAAGTTCACATCAATGAACAGAAACACAAGACATTAAGACATACTCCCATAGAAATTTCAGGACTTGCAAGATTATTCGTGTGTTAGCTCTGAACACTTTGTGCAAAAAAAGCTCACATCAATAACTTCCAAGATCAAGATATGTGAATAGTGTATCTTTAACACAGTATAATAAACATCACAACCATGAGCAGTACAACACAACACAGCTCATAAACAACCAAACCAAACTGATTGCAAACTACTCCCTCTGTCCCATAATATAAAAGCGTTTTTTACACTACAACACATGCACACAAAGTATACATGGCAGAAACACAACCTCGTATGTAGAATTTAACATAATTCATCAGTTTAAATCTAAGGAGTACCAATCAGAACCATTTCTTGCAGTGATCTCAACCTTTATTATTGCACGGGAAATAGTTACAGAAATAAACTAATGAAATAATCTTCTTAGAAGAGTCCCAACAATTTGCATTAACTATTAACATGGTTGCAAAACTTCGGTAGTAAAGAGGGTACCATGTTTCTTTTGTCTTTACTTGACTGGAATTACAACATGAAGCACATGAACAAATCATACGAACAAGCAACCCCATAAACGCTCTTGAATCTTGTATATACTTTTCTTGTAGAACATGTGGGGGAAGAGCATTACCTTGATGGGATCTCAATCATTAATGATCTCAATCGAAGCATACAACCTGGACAATCTAGACTAAATCTAGAGAAAAAAAATTACTTGTCCACAAGGGTGAGATTGACCTACACATTGCCAAACAACCCTTTGCAGTCACTTGGTTCAGATCTTCCCTACAAGGTGATGAGCATTCCACTGCAGCAAACAAATATAATTAAATTCAAAATATAACCACTTTTATGGAGACTACTAAAAGGCAAGTTTAGCTAATAGAACTTCTATAGCATGCAAGATGTTTCTTAGATCAACAAAAACAAGAACAAGAGCTATGACAGCGAACCCTTGAGCAACATATAATGAGCAGGGTATTCAAAGAAGGTCGTATCTTCCACACAAGGCTGATCAGAACAAGAAATATTCAAGTCTACTAATTTATTACTGAATCACATAGCATCATAGGAGAAAACAATGATTCAAGTTTAAATAAGACATACATATATGCTAAGGAAAAGTAAGTCACAACCAAAAGCATTTTGACTTCCATTTATTTGCACACGCAAAATCATTAGGTGCTCACAGTTCAGATCAGGTAAGGTAATTTTGTAGCTCCCCACTGTTGCTGGCTTAACAAGACTCATCCTCGAGCATAACAACATATTTGGAATCTCCATTATAGTAAATAAATGAGAGGACAATCCATAAGTCACATCATATTATACAAGAAAGCTAAATCTAGGATTTGTGGTCGGTGGTGTATATACATGCACATAGAGGAGGCTGGAGTTGTGGAAGTCAAACATACTTGCCACCACGGTAGAGTGAGGTGCCATGGTGTAGGTAGCGGAAGGCCGCCGCCACCCAGCACCCACTCACGCCCAAGCCTTCTTTCTTCTCATCCTCTTCCTCTGCCCAATATGGCACTCCTGCCATTGCCGTGTACAAGAAAAAATTGATGGTAAGGCTCAAAAAGAAGACCAAGGAATCTAACATGATAAGAGAATCCAATACTAATGCATAGATAAGCCTCTATGCAACAAGCCACATATAATAAAAAAGGGCAGCCGACAATAACCGACTATAGGTTCATGCACATGTACCACAAAAAATCTCCTTATATTATTTATCTCAAGAATTCCATGTAGATGTTAGACATGCTTGAAAAGAAACCTAGCTTCAAGAGAAAAATAAATCTACAATCTTAGGATAATCAGGTCAATCTTCGTATAACAAGAATCTGGCAACAAGCAACAAATCAGGCGACATACAGATAAAAGAATTAACTATTGTAATTTCAGCTAATAACCAGTTCTAAAAATTATACTTAAGCAGATGCTGCTAACAATGGAGAAATTGTGAATAATCTGTAGCATGTAAGTTTACCCATAGAGGCAAAAGGGAGGGACAAGGCCGGTGTAGAGCTTGTCGTGGACCTGGAAGGCCCTCTAGAAGTGAATGGTGATGGTTTGGAGCTGCACACCAAGCCAATAGGGCAAGTGGAGCAAGCGTGAAGGTGGGGAAGTCGAGATCTGAGACAGGGAGGCGTGGTATTGAGGTCCTTGGATGGGGTGAACTTGCCGACATGGCCAGAATCTTGGGTGGATTCTTCATTTGGTGAACAGGGAGGCTATGTTCACAATCACTAGTAATTGAATTTGTGTCATGTTGGGGATTCAGAATGTACACAACATATTTATGTCAAAGAAGTTAAACTAGGTGCAGGTCACCAAAAATTGAATTTCTTGCAACCAAACCATACCAACAGGAAGGAGATGGTTGCATAGATACAAATCCATGAGCTGGCAGCCAAATTGACCAATCTAGACCTCATCTTGTCTCTCTATTTGGCACTAACTAACTAAATAAAAAAACTGGACTTGTTAAGACAAATCCCTCTTGAATTCCTTGAGGTAACCGGGATTTGCATCAATATTCCTTAACTTAGCATCATTACTGAGCAGAGGTAGAGGGGGAGGGATATGCTACCTGCCGCAGTGGGTCGTCGTGGCTGTGCTTGAGCTCGGCAAGATCTCTTGGTTGCCCTAGCAGCAGACCCCTCCTGCCCCTCCTCCTTGAGCAGAGCATGGCCGGTGGCTAGGTGTGCCCCTCCTACTCCTCGAGCAGGGCAAGGCCGGCGCCCTCCTGCCATCGTCGCCGTCTCCACGTCATGGTGACCTGCAGCAAAGGGGCGGGTAGGAGGAGAAGGTGAGATGAGGATGAGAGGTTGGATCCGAGCAAGGAAGGATGGGAAGGGCCTACCTGGGCAATGCTGGTGACAGATCTCGCGAGCTTTGGCCTTGACATCGCCGGTTGTGCCGGGTTCCGACGAAGGAACCCTAGCCGCGGGCGAGGTTGCGGGCCTTGAGGCGCGGATCTGAACGGAGGGGAGGGAGGGGCGGATCTTGGGGAGCTCAGGGATCGAGCTGCGCGTGGCCTGAGCTCGCCGGAACCGGCCGGCATAGTTGGTGGCGGCGGCGAGGAGATCGTAGGTTGGGAAGGAAAGGTTCGCACGAGAGAGAGGGAGAGATTGGTGCGGTGGGCTTCTCCTTTTTTCTCCTTTTCTTTAGAATGGATGGATGGATGGATGGGTGGACGGTGGGAGTGCTGGGAATGAATGGCAGGATGTTCGCCATATCATCAATCCATGGCATAAATGATTCCACCAATGAGAATTAAGCATATGCAAATTGTGTGTTTTTCCTTCCGTTTCTCTTATATTTTTTATCCTCCAATTCCGGGTAAAGACTCAACATATTACTCCCTTATAGTTTGTTCAAATGACCCAATATTTTTCAAATGGCCTCTTATTTCGGATAAACAATGTTACCGAATCGAGTTTTTATTTTCATTGCACGTTTTTTTTCTAATTCCGAAGTGCCAAAGATGGGCTTTTTTAAGAACCTACCAAATATTTGTCGAAAAATTGTACCAAAACAATTTTAAAAAATATTAGACCACATTTTATGTACAGATAACCAAATGGTTGCATGTGAAAAGCTTTCGATACACCTCTTATCAAAAAGACATATTATCGCCGTTTAAGGATAAGGTCAAATTTGAACTGCAAGTGCTTTATAGTTTGATCTTTTTCGCAAAAATCATTTCTAGACAGGAAAGTAGTTACTTCATCAGAGATTCACAGGAGTTTTGCGTTATTTAGCCCCTACCTACTAACGGTCATGCCCATGGTTTTGACCCCATTTTGAAAATATGAAATTCAAAAAAATCAAAAAAATTGGAAAACCTTTGCATTGTGTCATTATGTGTGACCAAGTTTACAGGAAAAATAATAAACTTGTAATACAGTAATTATTTTAAAAAAGTGTTCTCAGAAATGAGTTATCAAGTGTGAAGATTCATGGCTTTTAAGCCAAATGATCAATCTTATGGCCACATTCATGGCATAGTTTGTTCAAATGATCTCATATTGTGCACAAGGGTGCATCTTGGAATTCCAAACAATGTTGCCTAAGGGAGTTTTCATTTTCTTTGCACGGAAAATTCATTTTCCATTTTCCGAGTGCCCGAAATGAGTTTTTTTTGTGAAGGACCTCCCAAATATTTGTTGCAAAATTGGACCAAATCATTTTTCTAAAATACTAGGCCATATTTAATGCACAATTAACAAAATGGTTGGTTGTAAAAAGTTTTTATCCACCTCTGGTGAAAAAGACAAATTCCCGCTGATTCAGTTGGAAGCGGGTCAAATTTGAACTGTAGCTACCTCGTAGTTTGCTCTTTATTTTTTCTAAAAATCATTTATAGGTACATAAGTATCTATTTAATCAGAGAAACACCAAAAAAATTCCAAGATTCAACCGCTACCTAGGAACGGTCAAGCCCGCCGTTTTGACCACATTTTGAAACGGGCATAAAAAATTCAAAAAAAATCAAAAAATTGGAAAACCTTCGCATTGTCTCATTATATGTGATTAAGTTTCCGGGAAAAATAATAAACTTGTAATACGATAATTATTTTAAAAAAGTGTTCTCATAAATGAGCTATCATGTGTGAAGGTCAATGGCTTTCAAGCCAAATGATCAATCTTATGGCCACATTCATGGCATAGTTTGTTCAAATGATCTCATATTGTGCACAAGGGTGCATATTAGAATGGCAAACAATGTTGCCTAAGAAAGTTTTCATTTTCGTTGGACGAAAAAACCATTTTCCATTTTTCGAGTGCCCAAAAGGAGGTTTTTTTGTGAAGGAACTACCAAATAATTGTTGCAAAATTGGACCAAATCATTTTTATAAAATACTAGGCCATATTTAATGCACAATTGACAAAATGGTTGGGTGTAATTTTTTTTTGATCCACCTCTCATGAAAAAGACAAATTTCCACCGATTTAGGAGGAAGCGGGTCAAATTTGAACTGCAGCTGCCTCATAGTTTGCTATTTATTTTTTCAAAAAATCATTTCTAGTTACATAAGGACCTATTTAATCATAAATACATGGTTTGGTGGCGATACGTAGAGGTTTGGGCAGTGGCCGAGGGCCCCAACTCTAGAGCGCGTAAACTCGCATGCCCACCGCATGGTCACCGCGTGACCGTGGCGTTGCCATGCGTTCTGGGCGGCCTAGGCATATCTAGTGGGTTGGGCACTCCCCAGGTTGGTGCTAGGAAGAAAATTACAACATAAGATTCTCACGAGGAGACCGATCGATGCTCAAACATGAATTAACAGCCAAGTGTTTGATTAGCGGTACAGGAAATGTACATGGCTAATGGGCGTGAGTTTTGGCTGAGGATGATCAGTTACTAAGAATACCGTCTTCACAAATTTTCAGCTCAAAAGGAGGAGCCTAGGTGGTACTTGCTTTGCGAACTACCATACTGGACATAACTACGAATGTTGAAGCTCGGCTCAAAATAATGAACGGATTGAGCTCGCATTAGGTGGAGGATGGTTATTTGGGCATAGGAAACCACTGTAGAAAATGGATACTATTTGGAAATGCCAAAGTGGTACTTCCTTCACAATTCTCTTCTATGGACAGAAACTTGGGAAAACTAGTGAGAGAGATTGGATGAATGAAATGAGCTAAAAATTGGTGTAGATAAGTTACATTGGTATGGTCATGCGCTGGTAAATTTTCAGATCATTTGGGTAAGCCTAGCTAGTACTTACTTCACAAAGCTTGCATGCCTGCAGGTCGACTCTAGAGGATCCCCGGGTACCGAGCTCGAATTCGCCCTATAGTGAGTCGTATTACAATTCACTGGCCGTCGTTTTACAACGTCGTGACTGGGAAAACCCTGGCGTTACCCAACTTAATCGCACTTGCTTTGCAACGTGCCAATTTGGCCATAAAATATAAATTGAACCTGAGCTCATATAGATGATTTGACTGAGCTGCAATTTGGAGGAGGGTGATAATTTGAGCATATGAAGGAACTGTATAAATTTCATGTCATTTCGATATATAAAAAAGGTACTTCCTTCACAATGCTTCTAGGTGGACAAAAACTTTGGAAATTTGCCGAGGAAGATTTGCTAGGCAAGTGGAGCTGAATTTTGTCATGCGGTAATGATTTGGATAGGAAAGAGTGCCCAAAAATTCCGAGGGCAATCAAGAATATATAAATAGCACTTCCTTCATAAAGTGTTGTCGTGAATAGAATAGGAAAATGAATATTGTTGAATTAGTTTTGAACTAGGCAAGGAAGGATTTTTACATATTTGATGAAGATATGACCCAAAGAATTTATGAGATTTTTTTGGGAATTTTGGGAATGACAGAAATATAGGTTGCTTCACAACCTAGGGCAAAAACTGCCACATGGACATGACACATAGGCAAAACTGATGAGGTGGCGCCTAGTCATAGCAACCCACCACAATTTACAAGGTTATGACCATCTATATTGGTCATGATCAGCTAGAAATAAGGCAGCAGACCAGTGCTATCTGCTTTATGACCATTTCGTGTAAGGAAATTACGACCTTTCTGACCAAAATGGTCGTTATAGTTTAGGTTTTGGAGCCCCCGAACAACTTTTGACCAATTGGTCTGAAATGGTCATAGATCTATGAACAATTCTTCCAGGGTCACTAACAGAAGGTCACAAGTTGACATATTTCTTGTAGTGGGTGATAAGGTTTTTGGGGAATGCTCAGCGCGACTACTGGCTGCTTCATCATGGACGATCCGGTCGCTGACAACTACTTCCCCGACGACGACTTCTTCCCCGACGTCCACGACCTCCTCGACGACATGGCAGGCGAGGACACCGACCCCAAGTCCAGCGCTTCTGCTGCTGCTGTCCCGTACGTGTTCTTGTCTTTCCTGTTAAAGGTTCTGCCGCAGTTCCTTGTTCTAGTCCTTGTCCTACACATGATAGGTTCTACTTCATATATGCTACTTGTTATACTGTCTTCTTTAGATATGATAGGCTACGGTTCATATATGCAGAAGCTATTTACCTTCTCTCTGTCAGAACGCATGACTTGTTTTATCTCTACTATATTAGTCATGCTTTATCTAGTATTTCTATTAATAAAATCATTTGGTAAATTGCTCATATTTCCAACAATTCAAAAACCTTATTATAGGCAATTTACCCCAAGTGGTTTTGCTGCTTCCATGAGACCTCCTATGTTTGAGGGTATCCACTATAAGAGGTGGCGCGTGAGAGCAGTCTTATGGTTTCAAACCATGAGTTGCTATGACGCCACTCTCGGCAAACCTGAAGGAGAGCTTGATGCTGACAGGCACAAGCTTTTCAGAAAATGGATACTCTGTTTAAGGCTGCTCTCTTGAGTGTTCTTGGTGAGAACATAGTTGATGCTTATGCGTCAATTGATAATGGAAAAGATATGTGGGGTGCACTCGAGGCCAAGTTTGGGGTCTCGGATGCTGGCACTGAGCTGTACATCATGGAGCAATTCTATGATTACAGGATGACTGAAGAGCGCTCCGTGGTTGAGCAAGCTCATGAGATACAGTCATTTGCTAGGGAACTTGAGCACTTCAGTTGTATGCTACCGGACAAATTTGTTGCTGGAGGTATCATCACTAAGCTTCCCCCTTCATGGAGGAACTTTGCTACCTTGCTGAAGCATAAGAGGCAGGAGTTTTCCGTCCCGGATCTCATTGGCACTCTTGATGTGGAAGAAAAGGCGAGAGCAAAGGACACACATGCTCGAGGTATTGAGGGAGGATCTAGTGCCAATGTGGTACAGAAGCAGAACTTCCAGCCCCACAAGTTCAAGAACAAGGGCAAGTTTGATGGAAAAGCAAAGTTTGATAGGAAGAACAAGGCTGTGCAACACATGAACTTCAAAAAGAAGAATGGCAAGAAGAAAGGTGCTTGTCATGTGTGTGGGGATCCTGATCATTGGGCTCCTAGTTGCCCTAATCGCTATGACAAGCGTCATCCTGGGAAAGGCGGCAAGACCGCTAATGTTGTCATTGGAGACACTGACATGAAGGATGCTGGGTATGGTATATTTCCCACTATTCTTTTAGTATGTCATTCTCCTGACTGGTTGATTGACACGGGTGCTACTGTGCATGTATGCGGTGATATTTCCATTTCTTCGTCTTATCAGACCGCAGGGACTTCAACCATGCTGATGGGCAACGGTTCAAGTGCTTCTGTTCATGGTGTTGGCACGGTCGATCTGAAGTTTACTTCGGGGAAGATCGTGCGGCTGAAAAACGTGCATTATGTCCCCTCCATCAATAAAAATCTTGTTAGCAGATCTCTTCTGTGTAGAGATGGCTACAAGCTTGTCTTTGAGTCGAATAAATTTGTAATATCCAAGTATGGAACCTTTGTTGGTAAAGGCTATGAGTCAGGAGGCTTGTTTCATTTATCCTTATCAGACGTTTGCAATAAAGTTGTTAATCATATTTGCAACAATAGTGAATCCAATGTGTGGCATTCATGTCTTTGTCATGTTAACTTTGGTTGCATGTCGCGACTAGCGAAGTTGAACTTAATCCCTAGTTTCACCACCGTCAAGGGATCTAAGTGTCAAGTGTGTGTGCAAGCTAAGCAACCTCGTAAGTCTCACACGACTGCGGAAATAAGAAATCTTGCACCACTAGAGCTCATACATTCAGATCTATGTGAAATGAATGGTGTGTTGACAAAAGGTGGAAAGAAATATTTCATGACGTTAATTCATGACTCCATGATACTGCCGTGTGTATCTTCTGAAATCTAAGGATGAGGCTTTGAACTTTTTCAAGATCTATAAAGCTGAAGTGGAAAACCAACTTGATCGGAAAATCAAGAGGCTTAGGTCCGACCATGGTGGAGAGTATTTTTCCAATGAGTTTGATACTTTTTGTGCGGAACATGGTATAATCCATGAGAGGACGCCTCCCTACTCACCTCAGTCAAATGGGGTGGCCGAAAGAAAGAACCGTACTCTAACTGATTTGGTTAACGCCATGTTAGAGACATCGGGTCTCTCCAAGGCATGGTGGGGGGAGGCGATATTGACAGCATGTCATGTCCTGAACCGAGTCCCCACAAAGAACAAAGAGATAACTCCATTCGAGGAATGGGAGAAGAAAAGGTTAAAACTCTCTTATCTGCGAACATGGGGTTGTTTGGCGAAGTCAATGCTCCAATTTCAAAGAAGCGGAAGCTTGGACCAAAGACTGTGGATTGTGTTTTCCTGGGATATGCTTTTCATAGCATTGGCTATAGATTCTTGGTTGTAAAATCTGAGGTACCTGACATGCATGTCGGTACGATCATGGAGTCGAATGATGCGACTTTCTTTGAAGATATCTTTCCCATGAAGGATATGGCTACCTCATCTAATCAGGAGATGCCTAGTTCATCGAATCAGGAACCAGTTACAATTACCGACCCTACAATTTCGATAGAACAGTTTGAAAGTCTTGTGGAGGAGAACAATGAAGTTCCTATTAGGAGCAAGAGACAGAGGACTATAAAGTCCTTTGGTGATGATTTTCTTGTGTACCTCATAGATGACACTCCCAGTTCTATTTCAGAGGCCTATGCATCTGAAGATGCTGACTACTGGAAGGAAGCGGTTCGTAGCGAGATGGATTCCATCTTGGCGAATGAAACTTGGGAGATAACTGATCGTCCTTATGGGTGCAAACCTATAGGATGCAAATGGGTATTCAAGAAGAAGCTTAGGCCTGATGGTACTATTGAAAAGTACAAGGCTCGGCTCGTGGCTAAGGGTTATACCCAAAATGAAGGTGAAGACTTCTTTGATACTTACTCACCTGTGGCTCGACTGACCACTATTCGAGTTCTACTTTCACTAGCTGCCTCGCATGGTCTTCTCGTTCATCAAATGGATGTTAAGACTGCTTTCCTAAATGGAGAGTTGGACGAGGAAATTTATATGGAACAACCAGATGGGTTTGTACTAGATGGTCAGGAAGGGAAAGTGTGCAAGTTGCTGAAGTCTTTGTACGGACTTAAGAAAGCACCCAAACAGGGGCATGAGAAGTTTGAAAGAACTTTAACAGCTGCAGGCTTTGTTGTGAATGAAGCTGACAAATGTGTGTACTATCGCCATGGTGGGGGCGAGGGAGTTATACTGTGCTTGTATGTTGATGACATACTGATTTTTGGAACCAATCTGAATGTTATTAAGGAGGTCAAGGATTTCCTATCTCGTTGTTTTGAGATGAAGGATTTAGGAGTGGCTGATGTCATTCTGAACATCAAGTTGTTGAGAGACGATGATGGTGGGATTACATTGCTTCAATCTCACTATGCGGAAAAGATCTTGAGTCGCTTTGGCTATAGTGACTGCAAGCCCTCTCCAACACCATATGATGCTAGTGTGTTGCTTCAAAAGAATCGAAGAATTGCTAGAGACCAATTGAAGTATTCTCAGATTATTGGCTCGCTTATGTACTTAGCCAATGCTACAAGACCCGACATCTCTTTTGCTGTTAGCAAACTGAGTCGGTTTGTTTCAAAACCAGGATATATGCATTGGAAAGCTCTAGAAAGAGTTTTGCGTTATTTGAAAGGCACTGTAAATTATGGAATTCACTACACCGGGCATCCAAAGGTGCTTGAAGGGTATAGTGACTCAAACTGGATCTCAGATGCTGATGAGATAAAGGCCACGAGCGGTTATGTATTCACTCATGGAGGTGGCGCTGTTTCTTAGAAGTCTTGCAAGCAGACCATCTTAACAAGGTCAACAATGGAAGCACAACTCACAACACTAGATACAACTACGGTTGAAGCAGATTGGCTTCGCCGGCTCTTGAATGACTTGCCGGTTGTTGAGAAACCTGTACCGAGTGTCCTTATGAACTGCGACAATCAAATTGTGATCATGAAAGTGAGCAACTCAAAGGATAACATGAAGTCATCAAGACACGTTCAGAGAAGGTTAAAGTCTGTCAGGAAAATGAAAAACTCCGGAGTTATTGCGTTGGATTATATTCAAACGTCTAAAAATCTGGCAGATCCTTTTACCAAGGGTCTATCACGTAATGTCATAGATAATGCATCGAGGGAGATGGGTATGAGACCCACAATATGAGTTGTTCACAATGGTAACCTATTCTTTGTGATCAGAGATCCCGTGAATTAGATGTGGAAGACAAGCTGTTGGTCAACTGAGAGGAGAGTATCCTTACTATTCACAATACCACTCCATGAAGATGCAATACTCTCCTAATCTGCATGGCAGGTTGATGTATATCTTAATGTGTTCTAAGTGGCTTATTTAAGCAAAGATGTTATCCTGCAGAACATCTTTTGAAGAACACACCTATATGAGTCTGATTGTCAAACGTCGCAATCTATGAGAGTAGGGTTCTCTCTAGTAAACTCATGAAAGGTCATGGAGTGTGACGCATAAGCTCCACCCGCGGGGAAGATCCACGGTAGCCACATATCGGTCAAGGCTTTATGTGAAGCTAGATTCGCAGAAAACTTGCAGTTCAAGGCCCAGTCCACTGTTCAAGTTGCTTACTAGTGTAGCATAGAGTTCTAGGTGGAAGTTCAACTTAACAGTCTCCACTGCAGTACCGGTATATAAAACAGTATTTTGGAACCAAAGGCAAATTTCTGTGTGCCTCTGGGATCTGGTGGGGGATTGCTAGAATTTAGTCTATTTTGGGCAGCTCAATAACTATTTCAGAAATTCCTAATAAACCCTAGAGGCCCACTTAGCCCATTTGTGCAAGGCAAGGGATACTACTAAAGTTTAGTCCCACATTGCTAGTTTAGTGGGAGTGGGAGAACAAGAGGGATATCCACGCGCGCTCCTCCTCCGCCGCCCGCCTCGCCACGCCACGCCACGCCTCGTCACGACGCGCCACGGGTTGCGGGAATGAGCCGAGCCGATATCTAAATTTCTGCCACGCACGACGGGTATACGAAAGGTCACATGGGAGTTGAAACGTTTTCTGTAGTGGACACTGAATTCAAATGACGCGCCTCTTCGGCCGCTGCCTGTTCGCTTCGTCTCCCTTCGTTGCTTCACCTCTTGCCGCAGCCTCTTCGCGTCCTTCTCCTGTGCCTATATAAGAGAGGTCGCTCCTCTCCAGAGAGACACAACAGAAGCTCCTCTTCTTCCTCTCGCCACAAAGTTCCGACCACTGCGTTGCTGCTACGTTCTTCCCCATCCCATCTTGCGGCGTGCACCGCAGGTCGGGACAGTAGGCCTCCGAAACCGCACCTTTTGAGTCCTGTACGGGAGAAGGGTGATAAGGTTTTTGGGGAGCGCTCAGCGCGACTACTGGCTGCTTCATCACGGACGATCCGGTCGCCGACGACTACTTCCCCGACGACGACTTCTTCCCCGACGTCCACGACCTCCTCGACGACATGGCAGGCGAGGACACCGACCCCAAGTACAGCGCTTCTGCTGCTGCTGTCCCGTACGTGTTCTTGTCTTTCCTGTTAAAGGTTCTGCCGCAGTTCCTTGTTCTAGTCCTTGTCCTACACATGATAGGTTCTACTTCATATATGCTACTTGCTATACTGTATGCTTTAGATATGATAGGCTACGGTTCATATATGCAGAAACTATTTACCTTCTCTCTGTCAGAACGCATGACTTGTTTTATCTCTACTATATTAGTCATGCTTTATCTAGTATTTCTGTTAATAAAATCATTTGGTAAATTGCTCATATTTCCAACAAGAACCACCCTCCAGAGGGCCCAGTGTTGAGCTTCACAATAACATTCTGCAACTTTCCAACCTTAAGAAATAAGTAACAACTGGACCAGGGGAAATTTACTTGAGCATTCTTACTGGGATGAATCTGTAGGCTGCTACTTATGAACTCAGCCTTCACAATAGTCATCAAGGCGGCTATCTCAAGTTCCAGCCAACCCATGTGATTCGTCATTGGATTTTTGTGAACACCGGGACCCCATGGTGATGTGACGCACATAACTCTTTGGGAAACATGTGGCACACTAAAATTTTCATCAAAGGAGAAGTAGTCCCAAAGAAGCCAATGCATCTGTCCTATTAATGCCACCATGAAACCCACCATTTTCTCTTCCTGTAAGGCCTCATTCTTGAAATTTGTTTGAAGTGATGGAGTCCACGGCTGCAGCAACTTATATTGCAAATACTCCCAGGAGGAAATTGACTGTGGCTCTATAGAACAACCCAATACTAGCTCATCTCCAGTAAGAAATCCAACTGAGTGTTGTCTGGGCATACCAGCTGAAGAAATCTTCGTGAGGCTCCTAAATTCATCCAGCTGCAACACGGTACATACATGGCTGCACACAATGAATGGCCATGGCACCTGCCGGAGCACCTTTGATGACAAGGTAGCAACGATTTTTTCTAAGAATCCTTCCTGAGAGTACCACTTGAAGAGGGTCGTGCTCCCAGGACTCGAAAACCGTCTGTCATTGTTTCCTCTAGTTTGCCTGAGTGGCACAAAGACATTAGTCTTTGAATTTCTTCGAGAGCCGAAGAGTGGCTTCCATTTGTACTCTGCTTCATTAGTGTCAGCGCACTCACCATGTGCAGCTTGGTCACTGATGAAGGAAGGCCATGGCCTTGGTTGTAGCCCTTGTCTCGGTCGCATGATACTCGGGATCACATATGCGATGGACATGTACATGAACAGCTCGGTGTGGTTGATGAGGCACGTTGTCGAACACCTTGAGGATGACTTGGTGTCCAGCACGAGGAGAACAGACAACCAGCACAGCTGGGCTGGCCAGAGCTCCAGAGACTCAGACCCTGTTTGGTTCATAAGTCCTAAGACTTTTTTTAGTCCCAACTTATAAGTCCCAAGTCCCTAAAAAGTCTCTACCTGTTTGGTTCCTGGGACTTATAAGTCTCTATAAGACCATATTACAACTATATGTCCCTATAAGTCCCTCCTTGAGAGTCTTATTTCATAAGTCCCAAATGCCCACTTTAAGTCCCTATAAGTCCCTCCTGTTTGGTTTAGATGGGACTTATAGGGACTTATTTAAGTCCCTAGACCAATAAGTCCCTGGAAACAAACACCCTCTCAGTGAAGGATGCAGGCACACTCCACAGAGTCAGGGGCAACATTCCTAGGCCACTTCCGTCGTGGCTACTGTCGAGGGTTCTGTCGCTTGCCGCAGGTGCAGCAAGCAAAGGGACGACGATGACCATGGCCGTGAGCGACGTAGGTGTTGCGGCTGGGGTGAACACAGAAGCCAATGTGGCACCCTTCTGGCTTGGGTATTCTGTCAAACACATGGCATGCAACATGGTGCATGAGCTGCTGGTAGCAGAAAGGACGACCTCAGCGGCCTCCTCAACGACGACGGTTGGTGGTGAGACGACATGAGGCACGGCCTCGTCGACGCCAACATCGAGGCTAGCGTCGAGGATACTCACCGCAGGTGCAAGACCGGCAATGACGTTGTCGTGGTCAACCACAATCTCCTCAGTCGTTGGCTCTTGCACGGGAGACTTGATGATTTCAGAATCTGTGCCGACCAACTCCATCAACTCGCGCACAACGTCCTGGATCCGATCGAATTGCTCAGCTAGGCTGCTCATGGTGACGATGGTGGGGAAATTTTGTAGGTGGGAGGTGGTGGACTGGCTCTGAATACCAAATGTTACGAACCTAGATACAAATTACTCAATGGATAATGGATACAAGGAATTTAGTCACAGATACAAGTTTCTATCAGCAAGAAAGGGGATCTGGGAAGCTAGACCCGGGAGGTGGGAGAGGGAAAACGCCCAATGGCGGCCAGTTCGGGTTCCAGTTCTTCGACCCCCATCCCTGAAGAGATGTGTTCCTCTATATATCAGGTCAAGCCTCCTCGGGTTGGGCTTGGCAGTCAGTTTGGGCCTCGTGGGCCGGCATTGAGCCTCTTTCGTTGTGGTTGATGAAGTAGTTCCGGTGACAGATGATGAGCCGGTGACCATCCACAAGGCATCCTAGAATAGAATGTACTTTGTGGGTATATACAAACCGGTCCACAGGAGCTGGAGGGGCACGAAGAATGAGACACCCTGTGCTGGTCGGACCTGATGGTCGTCGTGGACGGGACGCTTTGCATGCTTGGCCAGTCCCTCGGCACAAAATTGATGATGTGCTTGAATGAGACCAAGGAGTGTGTGGTGGTCAGCAGGCCAACCGTATCAGATTGTGGGCATCGGTAGGAAGATCTAGGTGATCGGCCGGGGGCTGAGCACGGTGATCAACATGGACAGGGCGGCGAGGGTGGACGGGTCCCTGGTGTCCTCGTCGACGTGCCCCTGTTGGAGCATGACTTCCCACCGGAGAAGTGCAGGGTCATCACCATCTGAAGACCACCACTACCGGGAACTGAAATGACAGTGGACGTTTTTCTGTTCTTCTGACTGTATATCGACTTCTGTATTTGGTGAGATGGCCCTACATCGACTTAACTGTGATAGGACAGGGATTTTGTGTTCATTTGTGCAGGCTGTCTTAAAGCACACTTGAGTGTTTCTTTTTTTCCTAAGAAATAGTGATTAAATTGTTTTACAAGGCGATTATCATGGTAAAACTCAGACCAGCTGATAACGTGCAACAACTCTTTAATTTACCAGGGCTTCAAAAAGCCCATTTCATTTACTTGCGCTCAAAAAGTCTTATCCGCCAGTTTGTGTTCTTGACCTATCGTACCACTGTCTTGAATACTGCCAATGAATACTACTTTTATCATCTAATACTGGAAAAGCGCCAAGCTGTTCTTCCAAATCACAAAGCTAGCAGGTCCCTTGATAGTATCACTCTGGTCAGGAATCTCTAACCTAGACATTATCTAGACTAAATTGCACCAACCCAACAGTGTAGTGTCGGCTACGTGCTCACTGTGACTCTAGAAGAGGACTCCAGAGAAAATCACTTCATCCATCTACCAATCAAATTCTCAATACATCTCATTCCCCGGGAAATTGCACTATCACCCGTGAGGCCGTGACACGCTCCATCATGCTCGCCATTGTTGCTCCCTCGCACACTTTGTCATGTGTTTCCCCCTCTAGCAACTAAATGTGATTCTGCTACACAAGTGAGGTAGTTATTTATAGAAGGTTAGCGAATGGACATGGTGGGTGGCTCAGGTATCATTCCTTTGCCAAACTTCCGATAAAGGTTGTTGTGGCCGCTTATTTCTATCCCTTGTGTCATTTATTCCGACATCAGGTGATGTAGTTGTTGAAGAACTATCGACGCTTTGTGGTGCCCCCATCTACGGTTTAAGCAACCCAAAACCGAATATTGCAACAAGCAAGGACAAAAGCAACGATTGCAAGTGGAACAACAACAAACATGGCTATGGTGTAGACATGTCCCAATGTTCAAAGTTCTGAATCGCTGAGATAATGCCACATGATGCCAGTGCGTTTCTTGGTATAACTGTAACCACAAATGATTTTTTTCTGATTTTTTAGAAGTCACTAGTAGAAAAAGGGTCAAATGTGAAGCACATTAGTGCCGGTTTGAATTTGAGCCGGCACTAATGTGACCATTAGTGCCGGTTCCAACGGCTAGGCGGGCGGGCATCATTAGTACCGGTTCGTGGGTAACCTTTAGTACCGGTTCATGCCACGAACCGGTACTAATGAGGCTGTGTCAGGCTATGGTCAGTCTGGGGCCCCACGAAGACCTTTAGTACCGGTTCATGCCATGAACCGGTACTAGAGTTTATTTGTAAGCTGATTTTTAGTCCCACCTCGCCAAGAGAGAGGCAGTATGAGCGGTTTATAAGCCGTGAGTGCACAAACAATGACGAAGAGTTGCAATGCTCACCTACATGTTGATTAGCTTCAAGCCTTGCGGAATAGCATAGATTGCACTGAGCTATGTGCAATGCAGTCTACACTATTCCGAATGGCTTGAAGCAAATTAACTAGCATTGCACCTCTTTTTTATTTTTAATAACTTATTTGAACTCCGGACTTCTTTTGTGTTCAGTATGCAGCATTCAAAGCGACGTCATCAATTTCCAACATGTTCTGACATCATTTGTTGTTTTTCGGTCATTTACCTAATTGTTTTAGAGAGTTAAATGACTGTGAAATTAAAAATCACTACAAAATGAATCCTGAAAATGTTGAAACTTGGCATGGTATCATCATATCACCCGCATAGCATGCGCGAAAGAGTAGAGAGGGTCACGACAAAAACTGGACGCACTTCGTGTACAAACTGGACATACTCTTTCGGAGTATCAGGGTTTCGGACGAGAACTCATCTGTTACACGGCCACTTCAATGTTTTTTAAACTTATTTGAACTCCGGACTTTTTTTGTGTTTAGTATGCAGCATTCAAAGCGACGTCATCAATTTCCAACATGTTCTGACATCATTTGTTGTTTTTCGGCCATTTACCTAATTGTTTAAAGAGCTAAATGACCGTGAAATTGAAAATCACTACAAAATGAATCCTGAAAATTTTGAAACTTGGCATGGTATCATCATATCACCCGCATAGCATGCGCGAAAGAGTAGAGAGGGTCACGACAAAAACTGGACGCACTTCGTGTACAAACTGGACAAACTCTTTCACAGTATCAGGGTTTCGGACGAGAACTCATCTGTTACACGGCCACTTCAATGTTTTTTAAACTTATTTGAACTCCGGACTTCTTTTGTGTTCAGTATGCAGCATTCAAAGCGACGTCATCAATTTCCAACATGTTCTGACATCATTTGTTGTTTTCGGTCATTTACCTAATTGTTCAGTATGCCGCATTCAATTTCCAGAAGAAAAGAAATAATGCAGAAAATAAAAAAATATACAAAAAATTACTCAAAAATAAATAGAAGAAAATAAATAATGCAGAAAAGAAAAAACTATATAAAAAACTACTCAAAAATAAATAGAAGAAAATAAATAATGCAGAAAAAAAACTATATAAAAAATTTGTTGGCGCGCTGCCCAGTGGGCCTGCCAGACCTAGGATGTGCAAATGCAGGCCCAGAAGGGCCAGCAGGCTCACAGGGCAGCGCGTCCTAATTAATTAGGCCCAGAAGCCTGCTATATAGAGGAGTTCGAAGAGGTAGCCGCGGCTGGGTTTATAAACTAGTGCGGCTGCCCTTCGCCAGGCGAGGTGGGACTAAACTTTGGGGTGGCAGCGCGAGGCCTTTTGTACCGGTTGGTGGCTCCAACCGGTACTAAAGACCACCCTTTAGTACCGGTTGGAACCACCAACCGGTACTAAAGGCCTGCTCTTCCCGCCTCTTGGCCTAGCCAAAGTTGGCCTTTAGTACCGGTTGGTGGCTCCAACCGGTACTAAAGGCCTCTCCTATATATACAACACTTACGAAAATTCAGTTAGATCTCCCCACTTCTTTCGTCTCCAACCTCTCGCACGCCGCTCGAACCCGTCCTCGCCGCCCGTCGCCCGTCGTCGTCGTCGCTGTCCTCGCCACCGCCCGTCGTCGTCGCCGTCTCGCGCCGCCGCCCCGAACGCCGCGCGCCGCCGTCCGTCGTCGTCCCGCCTGAAGGAAATATGCCCTAGAGGCAATAATAAAGTTATTATTTATTTCCTTATTTCATGATAAATGTTTATTATTCATGCTAGAATTGTATTAACCGGAAACATAATACATGTGTGAATACATAGACAAACAGAGTATCACTAGTATGGCTCTACTTGACTAGCTCGTTAATCAAAGATGGTTATGTTTCCTAACCATGGACAAAGAGTTGTTATTTGATTAACGGGATCACATCATTAGGTGAATGATCTGATTGACATGACCCATTCCATTAGCTTAGCACCCGATCGTTTGGTATGTTTCTATTGCTTTCTTCATGACTTATACATGTTCCTATGACTATGAGATTATGCAACTCCCGTTTGCTGGAGGAACACTTTGTGTGCTACCAAACGTCACAACGTAACTGGGTGATTATAAAGGAGCTCTACAGGTGTCTCCAAAGGTACATGTTGGGTTGGCGTATTTCAAGATTAGGATTTGTCACTCCGATTGTCGGAGAGGTATCTCTGGGCCCTCTCGGTAATGCACATCACATAAGCCTTGCAAGCATTGCAACTAATGAGTTAGTTGCGAGATGATGTATTACGGAACGAGTAAAGAGACTTGCCAGTAACGATATTGAACTAGGTATTGGATACCGACGATCGAATCTCGGGCAAGTAACATACCGATGACAAAGGGAACAACGTATGTTGTTGTGCGGTCTGACCGATAAAGATCTTCGTAGAATATGTAGGAGCCAATATGGGCATCCAGGTCCCGCTATTGGTTATTGACCGGAGACATGTCTCGGTCATGTCTACATTGTTCTCGAACCCGTAGGGTCCGCACGCTTAAGGTTTCGATGACAGTTATATTATGAGTTTATACGTTTTGATGTACCGAAGGTTGTTCGGAGTCCCGGATGTGATCACGGACATGACGAGGAGTATCGAAATGGTCGAGACATAATGATTGATATATTGGAAGCCTATGTTTGGATATCGGAAGTGTTCCGGGTGAAATCGGGATTTTACCGGAGTACCGGGAGGTTACCGGAACCCCCCGGGAGCTATATGGGCCTTAGTGGGCCTTAGTGGAAGAAGAGGAGAGGCGGCCAGGGCTGGGCCGCGCGCTCCTCCCCCTTAGTCCGAATAGGACAAGGAGAGAGGGGGCTGGCGCCCCCTCCTTCTCTCTCCCTCTTTTCCCACCTCGCGAATCCTATTCCAACTAGGATTGGGGGAGAAGTCCTACTCCCGGAGGGAGTAGGACTCCTCCTGGCACGCCCTATGATGGCCGGCCGGCCTCCCCCTCTTGAAACTTTATATACGGAGGCAGGGGCACCCCATGACACACAAGTTGATCCACGTGATCATATTCTTAGCCGTGTGCGGCGCCCCCTGCCACCATAGTCCTCGATAATATTGTAGCAGTGCTTAGGCGAAGCCCTGCGACAGTAGTACATCAAGATCGTCACCACGCCGTCGTGCTGACGGAACTCTTCCCCGACACTTTGCTGGATCGGAGTCCGGGGATCGTCATCGAGCTGAACGTGTGCTAGAACTCGGAGGTGCCGTAGTTTCGGTGCTTGATCGGTCGGGCCGTGGAGACGTACGACTACATCAACCAAACGCTTCCGTTGTTGATCTACAAGGGTATGTAGATCACACTCTCCCCTCTCGTTGCTATGCATCACCATGATCTTGCGTGTGCGTAGGAATTTTTTTGAAATTACTACGTTCCCCAACAGTGGCATCCGAGCCTAGGTTTTATGTGTTGATGTTATATGCACGAGTAGAACACAAGTGAGTTGTGGGCGATATAAGTCATACTGCTTACCAGCATGTCATACTTTGGTTCGGCGGTATTGTTGGATGAAGCGGCCCGGACCGACATTACGCGTACGCTTATGCGAGACTGGTTTTACCACCGTGCTATGCACACAGGTGACTAGCGGGTGTCAGTTTCTCCAACTTTAGTTGAACCGAGTGTGGCTACACCCGGTCCTTGCGAAGGTTAAAACAGCACCAACTTGACAAACTATCGTTGTGGTTTTGATGCGTAGGTAAGATTGGTTCTTGCTTAAGCCCGTAGCATCCACATAAAACTTGCAACAAACAAAGTAGAGGACGTCTAACTTGTTTTTGCAGGGCATGTTGTGATGTGATATGGTCAAGACATGATGAGATATAAGTTTTTGTATGAGATGATCCTGTTTCGTGGAAGTTATCGGCAACTGGCAAACGCCTTATGGTCGTCTCTCTATTGCATAAGATGCAAGCGCCAAACAATTGCTTTACTTTATCGCTATGCGATAGCAATAGTTGCAAGAGCAATAGTTGGCGAGACGTCCACGTGACGACACATTGATATAGATCAAGATGATGGAGATCATGGTGTCATGCCGGTGACGATAGAGATCATGACGGTACTTTGGAGATGGAGATCAAAGGCACAAGATGATCATGGCCATATCATGTCACATATTTTGATTGCATGTGACGTTTATCTTGTATACATCTTATTTTGCTTATTTCGACAGTAGCTTTATAAGATGATCTCTCACTAAATTTCAAGATAAAAGTGTTCTCCCTGAGTATGCACCGTTTCCAAAGTTCGTCGTGCCCAGACAACACGTGATGATCGGGTGTGATAAGCTCTACGTCCATCTACAACGGGTGCAAGATAGTTTTGCACACGCGGAATACTCAGGTTAAACTTGATGAGCCTAGCATATGCAGATATGGCCTCGGAACACTGGAGACCGAAAGGTCGAGCGTGAATCATATAGTAGATATGATCAACATAGTGATGTTCACCATTGAAAACTACTCCATCTCACGTGATGATCGGACATGGTTTAGTTGATTTGGATCACGTGATCACTTAGATGATTAGAGGGATGTCTATCTAAGTGGGAGTTCTTAAGTAATATGATTAATTGAACTTAAAGTTATCATGAACTTAGTCCTGGTAGTATTAGCATATCTATGTTGTAGATCAATAGCTCGCGTTGTTGCTTCCCTGTGTTTATTTTGATATGTTCCTAGAGAAAATTGTGTTGAAAGATGTTAGTAGCAATGATGCGGATTGGATCCGTGATCTGAGGTTTATCCTCATTGCTGCACAGAAGAATTATGTCCTTGATGCACCGCTAGGTGACAGACCTATTGCAGGAGCAGATGCAGACGTTATGAATGTTTGGCTAGCTCAATATGATGACTACTTGATAGTTTAGTGCACCATGCTTAACGGCTTAGAATCGGGACTTCAAAGACGTTTTGAACGTCATGGACCATATGAGATGTTCCAGGAGTTGAAGTTAATATTTCAAGCAAATACCCGAGTTGAGAGATATGAAGTCTCCAACAAGTTCTATAGCTAAAAGATGGAGGAGAATCGCTCAAGCAGTGAGCATGTGCTTAGATTGTCTGGGTACTACAATCGCTTGAAGCAAGTGGGAGTTAATCTTCCAGATAAAATAGTGATTGACAGAATTCTCTAGTCACCATCACCAAGTTAGTAGAACTTCGTGATGAACTATAATATGCAAGGGATAACGGAAACGATTCCCAAGCTCTTCGTAATGCTGAAATTGACGAAGGTAGAAATCGAGAAAAACATCAAGTGTTGATGGTAGACAAGACCACTAGTTTCAAGAAAAGGGCAGAGGGAAGAAGGGGAACTTCAAGAAGAACAGCAAAGCAAGTTGCTGCTCAAGTGAAGAAGCCCAAGTCTGGTCCTAAGCCTGAGACTAAGTGCTTCTACTGCAAAGGGACTGGTCGCTGGAAGCGGAACTACCCCAAGTGATTGGCGGATAAGAAGGATGGCAAAGTGAACATAAGTATATTTGATATACATGTTATTGATGTGTACTTTACTAGTGTTTATAGCAACCCCTCAGTATTTGATACTGGATCAGTTGCTAAGAGTAGTAACTTGAAACAGGAGTTGCAGAATAAACAGAGACTAGTTAAGGGTGAAGTGACGATGTGTGTTGGAAGTAGTTCCAAGATTGATATGATCATCATCGCACACTCCCCTATACTTTCGGGATCAGTGTTGAAACTAAATAAGTGTTATTTGGTGTTTGCGTTGAGCATGAATATGATTTGATCATGTTTATTGCAATACGGTTATTCATTAAAGTCAGAGAATAATTGTTGTTCTGTTTACATGAATAAAACCTTCGATGGTCATACACCCAATGAAAATAGTTCGTTGGATCTCAATCATAGTGTTACACATATTCATAATATTGAAGCCAAAAGATGCAAAGTTAATAATGATAGTGCAACTTATTTGTGGCACTGCCGTTTAGGTCATATCGGTGTAAAGCGCATGAAGAAACTCCATACTGATGGACTTTTGGAACCACTTGATTATAAATCACTTGGTACTTGCGAACCATGCCTTATGGGCAAGATGACTAAAACGCCGTTCTCCGGAACAATGAAGCAAGCAACAGATTTGTTGGAAATCATACATACTGATGTATGTGGTCCGATGAATATTAAGGCTTGTAGCAGGTATCATTATTTTCTGACCTTCACAGATGATTTGAGCAGATATGGGGATATCTACTTGATGAAACATAAGTCTGAAACATTTGAATAGTTCAAAGAATTTCAGAGTGAAGTGGAAAATCATCGTGACAAGAAAATAAAAGTTTCTATGATATGATCGCAGAGGTAAAATATTTGAGTTACGAGTTTGGCCTTCAATTAAAACAATGTGAAATAGTTTCACTACTCACGCCACCTGGAACACCTTAGTGTAATGGTGTGTCCGAACGTCATAACCGTACTTTATTAGATATAGTGCGATCTATGATGTCTCTTACCGATCTACCACTATCGTTTTGGGGTTATGCATTAGAGACAGCTGCATTCACGTTAAATAGGGCACCATCTAAATCCGTTGAGACGACACCGTGTGAACTATGGTTTGGCAAGAAACCTAAGCCGTCGTTTCTTAAAGTTTGGAGTTGCGATGCTTATGTGAAAAAGTTTCATCTTGATAAGCTCAAACTCAAATTGGAGAAATATGTCTTCATAGGATACCCAAAGGAGACAGTTGGGTACACCTTCTATCACAGATCCGAAGGCAAGACATTCGTTGCTAAGAATGGATCCTTTCTAGAGAAGGAGTTTCTCTCGAAATAAGTGAGTGGGAGGAAAGTAGAAAACTTGATAAGGTAATTGTACCTTCTCCCTTATTGGAAAATAGTTCATCATAGAAATCTGTTCCTGTGACTACTACACCAATTAGTGAGGAAGCTAATGATGATGATCATGTAACTTCAGATCAAGTTACTACCGAATCTCGTAGGTAAACCAGAGTGAGATCCGCACCAGAGTGGTACGGTAATCCTGTTCTGGAAGTCATGTTACTAGACCATGACGAACTTGCGAACTATGAGGAAGCGATGATGAGCCCAGATTCCGCGAAATGGCTTGAGGCCATGAAATCTGAGATAAGATCCATGTATGAGAACAAAGTATGGACTTTGATTGACTTGCCCAATGATCGGCGAGTCATTGAGATTAAATGGATCTTCAAGAGGAAGACGGACGCTAATAGTAGTGTTACTATCTACAAAGCTAGAATTGTCGCAAAAGGTTTTCGACAAGTTCAAGGTGTTGACTACGATGAGAGTTTCTCACTCGTATCTATGCTTAAGTCTGTCCGAATCATGTTAGCAATTGCCGCATTTTATGAAATCTGGCAAATGGATAAACAAAACTGCATTCCTTAATGGATTTATTAAAGAAGAGTTGTATGTGATGCAACAAGATGGTTTTGTCAATCCTAAAGGTGCTAACAAAATATGCAAGCTCCAGCGATCCATTTATGGACTGGTGCAAGCATCTCGGAGTTGGAATATACGCTTTGATAAGTTGATCAAAGCATATAGTTTTATACAGACTTGCGGTGAAGCTTGTATTTACAAGAAAGTGAGTGGGAGCACTACAGCATTTCTGATAAGTATATGTGAATGACATATTGTTGATCGGAAATAATGTAGAATTATTCTGCAAAGCATAAAGGAGTATTTGAAAGGAGTTTTTCAAAGAAAGACATCGGTGAAGCTACTTACATATTGAGCATCAAGATCTATAGAGATAGATCAAAACGCTTGATAAGTTTTTTCAATGAGTACATACCTTGACAAGATTTTGAAGTAGTTCAAAATGGAACAGTCAAAGAAAGAGTTCTTGCCTGTGTCACAAGGTGTGAAATTGAGTAAGACTCAAAACACGACCACGACAGAAGATAGAAAGAGAATGAAAGTCATTCCCTATGCCTTGGCCATAGGTTCTATAAAGTATGCCATGCTGTGTACCAGATCTATTGTATACCCTACACTGATTTTGATAAGGGAGTACAATAGTGATCTAGGAGTAGATCACTGGACAGCGGTCAAAATTATCCTTAGTGGAATAAGGATATGTTTCTCAATTATGGATGTGACAAAAAGGGTTCGTCGTAAAGGGTTACGTCGATGCAAATTTTGACACTGATCTAGATGACTATAAGTCTAAATATGGATACATATTGAAAGTGGGAGAAATTAGCTAATAGTAGCTCCGTGCAGAGCATTGTTGACATAAAAAATTGCAAAATACATACGGATCTGAATATGGCAGACCCGTTGACTAAACTTATCTCACAAGCAAAACATGATCACACCTTAGTACTCTTTGGGTGTTAATCACATAAGCGATGTGAACTAGATTACTGAATCTAGTAAACCCTTTGGGTGTTGGTCACATGGCGATGTGAACTATGGGTGTTAATCACATGATGATGTGAACTATTGATGTTAATCACATGGTGATGTGATCTAGATTATTGACTCTAGTGCAAGTGGGAGACTGAAGGAAATATGCCCTAGAGGCAATAATAAAGTTATTATTTATTTCCTTATTTCATGATAAATGTTTATTATTCATGCTAGAATTGTATTAACCGGAAACATAATACATGTGTGAATACATAGACAAACAGAGTGTCACTAGTATGGCTCTACTTGACTAGCTCGTTAATCAAAGATGGTTATGTTTCCTAACCATGGACAAAGAGTAGTTATTTGATTAACGGGATCACATCATTAGGTGAATGATCTGATTGACATGACCCATTCCATTAGCTTAGCACCCGATCATTTGGTATGTTGCTATTGCTTTCTTCATGACTTATACATGTTCCTATGACTATGAGATTATGCAACTCCCGTTTGCCGGAGGAACACTTTGTGTTCTACCAAACGTCACAACGTAACTGGGTGATTATAAAGGAGCTCTACAGGTGTCTCCAAAGGTACATGTCGGGTTGGCGTATTTCGAGATTAGGATTTGTCACTCCGATTGTCGGAGAGGTATCTCTGGGCCCTCTCGGTAATGCACATCACATAAGCATTGCAACTAATGAGTTAGTTGCGAGATGATGTATTACGGAACGAGTAAAGAGACTTGCCAGTAACGAGATTGAACTAGGTATTGGATACCGACGATCGAATCTCGGGGAAGTAACATACCGATGACAAAGGGAACAACGTATGTTGTTGTGCGGTCTGACCGATAAAGATCTTCGTAGAATATGTAGGAGCCAATATGGGCATCCAGGTCCCGCTATTGGTTATTGACCGGAGACATGTCTCGGTCATGTCTACATTGTTCTCGAACCCGTAGGGTCCGCACGCTTAAGGTTTCGATAACAGTTATATTATGAGTTTATACGTTTTGATGTACCGAAGGTTGTTCGGAGTCCCGGATGTGATCACGGACATGACGAGGAGTATCGAAATGGTCGAGACATAAAGATTGATATATTGGAAGCCTATGTTTGGATATCGGAAGTGTTCCGGGTGAAATCGGGATTTTACCGGAGTACCGGGAGGTTACCGGAACCCCCCGGGAGCTAATGGGCCTTAGTGGGCCTTAGTGGAAGAAGAGGAGAGGCGGCCAGGGCTGGGCCGCGCACCCCTCCCCCTTAGTCCGAATAGGACAAGGAGAGAGGGGGCCGGCGCCCCCTCCTTCTCTCTCCCTCTTTTCCCACCTCGCGAATCCTATTCCAACTAGGATAGGGGGAGAAGTCCTACTCCCGGAGGGAGTAGGACTCCTCCTGGCACACCCTATGATGGCCGGTCGGCCTCCCCCTCTTGAACCTTTATATACGGAGGCAGGGGCACCCCATGACACACAAGTTGATCCACGTGATCATATTCTTAGCCGTGTGCGGCGCCCCCTGCCACCATAGTCCTCGATAATATTGTAGCAGTGCTTAGGCGAAGCCCTGCGACAGTAGTACATCAAGATCGTCACCACGCCGTCGTGCTGACGGAACTCTTCCCCGACACTTTGCTGGATCAGAGTCCGGGGATCGTCATCGAGCTGAACGTGTGCTAGAACTCGGAGGTGCCGTAGTTTCAGTGCTTGATCTGTCGGGCCATGGAGACGTACGACTACATCAACCAAACGCTTCCGTTGTTGATCTAGAAGGGTACGTAGATCACACTCTCTCCTCTCGTTGCTATGCATCACCATATCTTGCGTGTGCGTAGGAATTTTTTTGAAATTACTACGTTCCCCAACACCGCCGCGGTCCCGTACGTCTCTCGCTCTCGCGTATACCCGCCGCGCCGCCGTCCGTTGTCATCGCACCCGGCCCGTATGGCGGCGCCCCCGCCCGTACGTACGCCGCCGCCCCCGCCCCGTACGCCGGCGCCCCCGCTCGTACGTACGGGGCAGCGGCGTACGGGGCCACACACATACACACACATGCATATATACATACACACACACATACACACACATTTTTTTACTTATTTTCTGTTTTTTAGAAAAGTTAATTAGATGATCGAATGTTTGATTAATGTCGAATGTTAGATGAATTAGCTAGATAGAAAATTGTCGAACTAGAGATTTGAACTAGTTGAATAATTAATATAACTAGTTTATTTTTAGTAAGAAAATTATCGAACTAGTTTATTTAGGTATATGAGATTTGAACTAGTTCAATAATTAATATAACTAGTTTATTTTTAGTAAGAAAATTGTCGAACTAGTTTATTTAGGTATATGAGATTTGAAATAGTTCTATAATTAATATAACTAGTTTATTTAGGTATATGAGATTTGAACTACTTCAATAATTAATATAACTAGTTTATTTTTAGTAAGAAAATTTAGGTATCTGAGATTTGATGATCTAATTAAAATATTATTTGTTAATAAGTTTTTCTGTTTATTTAATTTTTTATATATTTTGAGTTTATATAAATGTTAGATTAATGTCGAATGTTACATGAATTAGATAGAAAAGTTAAATATATAATAATGTCAATTGTTAGAGATGAATATAGTTAGATATATTAATGTCAAATGTTAGATGAATATATATTTGGCTAGATATTAATTAATGTTAGATAGTAATAGGTGTTTAATGTTTCACCTATATGAACATAGGAAATGTCATCTGACGACGAAAAAGATTTCATTATGTGCGAATACTGTGAAGACCAGCGCGGCCTGTGCGACAGAAATTTCCTTGTTGATGGTAGGCGCTTCAGCATCAAGCTGGATGAGACATTCGAAGTTGATACAGTAAGTTACTTTGGCAATTATTATTTGAATGCAAAACTTATGCTTCATTTGCTTCAACTTATAAATTTAAATTTTCACTATTCTACTAGCGCATCCCCTGCCATGCAAGAATTTTTGTCTTGGATAAGATAGGTTTTAGTTCTATAGATGATATGGAGGTAAAAAGAGTTTACTTGAAGACGGAGCATGGGTATACTTTCAACGTCAAATTATATAATGGAGACACATACACCCATTTTGAATGCAAAACTTGGCAAGCACTATGCAAGGCTTATGCATTTGAGCCTGGTATGGTTGTCACCTTTGATATTCGTCCAGAAGATGATATTGAAGGTAATATAGACATCTGGGTCGATGTGCAAACACCTCCAGTTCTACCATTATGTGAGTTTTTCTCAACCATGCATGCATATGTTTATGTCTTTGATACAGTTTATTCAAAAATAGTTGACAACTAATTTGTATTGTCAGCTTATTTCGGTTCAAGCAAACATGTCCGGCGCTTGGTAGACAGGACCTACTACTGCCCCGGGGCTCAACTAAACTGCGAGGAGATAAGTCATTATGTTTCATGGCTTGAGGATCTTAATACTGTCAAGACAAATTTTTTCCTGAACTTAGAAATGTTAGTACTCAAAACGTGCGACCAATGGTGATCGTATTGAACTACGGTCACATCTATAATCGAAAGATGGTAAGATTTTAACTATTTGTCCTTAATTAGTGCATCTTTTGCATACATTATTTTTGAAGCTAAACTTTAATTGCTTAGTATATTAATTACTATACGATGTTCTTCAACAGGGACTTCCGATGACAGTTGTGCCTCAGTGGATCGAGACTAAAGGTGACATGTCAATGGTTAGCTTACGGCTAAGATATCCTACATTGCACATGAGTGCATTCAGGATTTTTGAAAGCGAAGAATGCTTAATAGTGAAAGATTGGAGCAAAATTGTTAACGATCGCAGAGAAGTACTAGGGGGCAGCAAGGAGAACCGCCACCCAAGATTAGGAGACAGATTCATCTGCATGCTCCAGTATGATGAATCAGGAGAGCTATACATGTTCTATGCTATTCTACCCGAGAGGGAGCAGCACTAGTTCATGCTCTTAATTAGTGTCTCATGTCCGTGTCCTGAACTTCGATGTTGGTGATGATTATGTTGAACTCGATGATATCTTTGCTTCTGTTAGAAAGTGAATGTTTCCTCTTTAAGCTAGCCAGTGTTGGTGATGATTAGATAGCTAGCGGTAATGACTACGATGATTAAATAGTGGTAATTAGACGACTACGATGATTTTTAGCTAGCTAGAGTTTATTTATTTATTAATATGCGATGATGATGACGACTACAACTCATTATAACGTAAAACAATCCTAAATTAAATTAATAACACAAATTTAATTAAAAAATACAAAATAAAACAAAAACCCACAAACATTTAGTACCGGTTGGTGTTACCAACCGGTACTAAAGGGCTCCCGGCCCCCGGAGCTGGCTCGTGCCACGTGGTTTCCCTTTAGCACCGGTTCGTACTGAACCGGTACTAAAGGGGGGGCCTTTAGTGACCACACTTTAGTGCCGGTTATGGAACCGGCACTAAAGGGCCTTACGAACCGGTGCTATTGCCCGGTTCTACACTAGTGAGTATGCACCGCAAATGCTCTTGTCGGATACACCTTGCTGAAAACCTGTAATACTGTCCCAAAAGGTGTATTTTGAATTTAAGAAGCAAAAGTTTTAAGGCACGAGGTTTTATTTTTTGAGAGGAAATCTAGGGGGTTTGCAGCACTTGATGACCTATGATGCTCTGCCATGCTGCCTACTACATTTTAGCTGCTATATACACACAAAACCTTGTTTCATTCTTCTTGAGGTGATGCACATCGAATTTTAAGTGTATATACTGTTTTTTTTGGAAAAGGGGGGACTCCCCGGCCTCTGCATCAGAACGATGCATACGGCCACAATTATTATTAAAAAAAAGTAGTTCAACAATGTCTTGCAGTCTGCAACAAGATGATAAGCTGGCTCACAGAGAGCAACAGAAACAAAGCCAGAAAAGGCCCAAAAGCCACAACCGGCTGGCAAAATATAGATAGGTAAACTAATCGCCTATCATATTACGTGACTGCCATCCAAACTGGTTGAAGATATCCCGTGCTACCATCTCCCACCGGAGAGATCCAGTAACCAAACGCTCCCTGGCCTCCATCGGAGTGAGTAAGGACCACATATGGATTAGCGCAGTAGCCCGGAATAAAACCTACAAAAAATGGATAGTTGATGTTCTGTTAAAAGCCAAATCATTTCTGCAGTTCCAAATTGCCCATAACAACGCACATACTCCTACGCGAATTTGTCTAGCTGTTTCAGACTCTATCCCAACAAGCCACGTTCCAAATAACGACCCGACCGAACTCGGAGGAGTAATGTTAAAGGCAATTTGCACCGAGCGCCACAGAACCCTCGCCAACGGGCAATCAAAGAAGAGGTGCTTGATATTTTCATCCCGATCACAGAAACTACACCTAGTAGAGCCTATCCAGTTGCGCTTAACCAAATTATCTTTCGTTAAGATAACTTGTTTATGTACAAACCACATAAACACTTTGATTTTTAGCGGAACCTTAACTTTCCAAACATATATGGAACTAGGAATAACACTAGAATTGTTGACGTCAAGGTACATCGACTTGACTGTGAATTCCCCAGAAGTAGTAAGCTTCCGACACAACTGATCGGGCTGGTGAGTAAGCTGAACCTCCATCAGTCTACTCACCAGATGAAGCCAAGCTTCCCACCGTACTCCAACAAGCACCCTCCTAAACTGAATATTAAGGGGGGTGGACTGCAAACTCGTTGCAACCAGAGCATCGCGTCGCTGCACAATACGATATAACTGTTGGGGAACGTTGTAGAAAACAAAAATTTTCCTACGGTTTCACCAAGATCCATCTATGAGTTCATCTAGCAACGAGTGATTGGATGCATCTACGTACCTTGTAGATTGCGAGCGGAAGCGTTCAAAGAACGGGGATGAGGGAGTCGTACTCGACGTGATCCAAATCACCGGAGATCCTAGCGCCAAACGGACGGCACCTCCGCATTCAACACACGTACGGTCAGCGTAATGTCTCCTCCTTCTTGATCCAGCAAGGGGGAAGGAGAGGTTGAGGAAGATGGCTCCAGCAGCAGCATGATGGCGTGGTGGTGGTGGAGCTGCAGTACTCCGGCAGGGCTTCGCCAAGCTCTATGGAGGAGGAGGAGGTATTGGAGAGGGAGAGGGAGGCGCCAGGGCATGGGTGTGAGGCCCTTCCTCCCCCCACTATATATAGGGGGCCTAGGGGGGGGCGGCGGCCCTAGGAGATGCAATCTCCTAGGAGGGCGGCGGCCAAGGGGTGGGGGGCTTGCCCCCCAAGCAAGGGGCGCCCCCTTTAGGGTTTCCCCACCCTAGGCGCATGGGACCTAGGGGGAAGTGGCGCCCCAGCCCACTTTGGGCTGGATCCCTTCCCACTTCAGCCCATGGGGCCCTCCGGGATAGGTGGCCCCACTCGGTGGACCCCCGGGACCCTTCCGGTGGTCCTGGTACAATACCGGTGACCCCGAAACTTGTCCCGATGGCCGAAATAGCACTTCCTATATATAATTCTTTACCTCCGGACCATTCCGAAACTCCTCGTGACGTCCGGGATCTCATCCGGGACTCCGAACAACATTCGGGTTACTGCATATACATATCCCTACAACCCTAGCGTCACCGAACCTTAAGTGTGTAGACCCTACGGGTTCGGGAGACATGTAGACATGACCGAGATTGCTCTCCGTCAATAACCAACAGCGGGATCTGGATACCCATGTTGGCTCCCACATGCTCCTCGATGATCTCATCGGATGAACCACGATGTCGAGGATTCAAGCAACCCTGTATACAATTCCCTTTGTCAATCAGTATGTTACTTGCCCGAGATTCGATCGTCGGTATCCCAATACCTCGTTCAATCTCGTTACTGGCAAGTCACTTTACTCGTACCGTAATGCATGATCCCGTGACCAGACACTTGGTCACTTTGAGCTCATAATGATGATGCCTTACCGAGTGGGCCCAGTGATACCTCTCCGTCATACGGAGTGACAAATCCCAGTCTTGATCCGTGTCAACCCAACAGACACTTTCAGAGATACCCGTAGTATACCTTTATAGTCACCCAGTTACGTTGTGACGTTTGGTATACCCAAAGTACTCCTACGGTATCCGGGAGTTACACGATCTCATGGTCTAAGGAAAAGATACTTGACATTGGAAAACTCTAGCAAACGAACTATACGATCTTATGCTATGTTTAGGATTGGGTCTTGTCCATCACATCATTCTCCTAATGATGTGATCTCGTTATCAATGACATCCAATGTCCATAGTCAGGAAACCATGACTATCTGTTGATCAACGAGCTAGTCAACTAGAGGCTTACTAGGGACATGTTGGTGTCTATTATTCACACATGTATTACGATTTCCGGATAACACAATTATAGCATGAATAAAAGACAATTATCATGAACAAGGAAATATAATAATAATGCTTTTATTATTGCCTCTAGGGAATATTTCCAACAGTCTCCCACTTGCACTAGAGTCAATAATCTAGTTACATTGTGATGAATCGAACACCCATGGAATTCTGGTGTTGATCATGTTTTGATCTAGGGAGAGGTTTAGTCAATGGATCTGCTACATTCAGGTCCGTATGTACTTTACAAATATCTATGTCTCCATCTTGAACATTTTTCACGAATGGAGTTAAAGAGACGCTTGATGTGCCTGGTCTTAGTGTGAAACCTGGGCTCCTTGGCAAGTGCAATAGCTCCAGTGTTGTCACAGAAGAGTTTGATTGGCCCCAACGCATTGGGTATGACTCCTAGGTCGGTGATGAACTCCTTCACCCAAATTGCTTCATGTGCTGCCTCCGAGGCTGCCATGTACTCCGCTTCACATGTAGATCCCGCCACGATGCTTTGCTTGCAACTGCACCAGCTTACTGCCCCACCATTCAAAATATACACGTATCCGGTTTGTGACTTTGAGTCATCCAGATCTGTGTCGAAGCTAGCGTCGACGTAACCCTTTACGACGAGCTCTTCGTCACCTCCATAGACGAGAAACATTTCCTTAGTCCTTTTCAGGTACTTCGGGATATTCTTGACCGCTGTCGAGTGTTCCTTGCCGGGATTACTTCGGTACCTATCTACCAAACTTACGGCAATGTTTACATCAGGTCTAGTACACAGCATGGCATACATAATAGAACCTATGGCTGAGGCATAGGGGATGACACTCATCTCTTCTATATCTTCTGCCGTGGTCGGACATTGAGCTGAGCTCAATTTCACACCTTGCAACACAGGCAAGAACCCCTTCTTAGACCGATCCATATTGAACTTCTTCAATATCTTATCAAGGTATGTGCTTTGTGAAAGACCTATGAGGCGTCTTGATCTGTCTCTATAGATCTTGATGCCTAATATATAAGCAGCTTCTCCAAGGTCCTTCATTGAAAAACTCTTATTCAAGTAGGCCTTAATGCTGTCTAAGAGTTCTATATCATTTCCCATCAAAAGTATGTCATCTACATATAATATGAGAAATGCTACAGAGCTCCCACTCACTTTCTTGTAAACGCAGGCTTCTCCATAAGTCTGCATAAACCCAAACGCTTTGATCATCTCATCAAAGCGAATGTTCCAACTCCGAGATGCTTGCACCAGCCCATAAATCGAGCGTTGGAGCTTGCACACCTTGTTAGCATTCTTAGGATCGACAAAACCTTCCGGCTGCATCATATACAATTCTTCCTTGAGGAAACCATTAAGGAATGCCGTTTTGACGTCCATTTGCCATATCTCATAATCATAGAATGCGGCAATTGCTAACATGATTCGGACGGACTTTAGCTTCGCTACCGGTGAGAAAGTCTCATCGTAGTCAACCCCTTGAACTTGTCGATAACCCTTAGCGACAAGCCGAGCTTTATAGATGGTCACATTACCATCCGCGTCTGTCTTCTTCTTAAAGATCCATTTATTTTCTATGGCTCGCCGCTCAATGGGCAAGTCAGTCAAAGTCCATACTTCGTTTTCATACATGGATCCTATCTCGGATTTCATGGCTTCTAGCCATTTGTCGGAATCCGGGCCCGCCATCGCTTCTTCATAGTTCAAAGGTTCACCGTTGTCTAACAACATGATTTCCAAGACAGGGTTGCCGTACCACTCTGGTGTGGAACGTGTCCTTGTGGACCTACGAAGTTCAGTAGCAACTTGATCTGAAGTTTCATGATCATCATCATTAACTTCCTCTCTAGTCGGTGCAGGCACCTCAGGAACATTTTCTTGAGTTGCGCCATTTTCCGGTTCAAGAGGTAATACTTCATCAAGTTCTACTTTCCTCCCACTTACTTCTTTCGAGAGAAACTCTTTCTCTAGAAAGGAACCATTCTTGGCAACAAAGATCTTGCCTTCGGATCTGAGGTAGAAGGTATACCCAATAGTTTCTTTAGGGTATCCTATGAAGACGCATTTTTCCGATTTGGGTTCGAGCTTTTCAGGTTGAAGTTTCTTGACATAAGCATCGCATCCCCAAACTTTTAGAAACGACAGCTTAGGTTTCTTCCCAAACCATAATTCATACGGTGTCGTCTCAACGGATTTCGATGGAGCCCTATTTAAAGTGAATGCGGCAGTCTCTAAAGCATAGCCCCAAAAAGATAGCGGTAAATCGGTAAGAGACATCATAGATCGCACCATATCTAATAGAGTGCGATTACGACGTTCGGACACACCATTACGCTGATGTGTTCCAGGCGGCGTGAGTTGTGAAACTATTCCACATTTTCTTAAGTGTGTGCCAAATTCGTGACTCAAGTATTCTCCTCCACGATCTGATCGCAGGAACTTGATTTTCCTGTCACGTTGATTTTCAACCTCACTCTGAAATTCCTTGAACTTTTCAAAGGTCTCAGACTTGTGTTTCATTAAATAGATATACCCATATCTACTCAAGTCATTAGTGAGGGTGAGAACATAACGATAGCCACCGCGAGCCTCAACACTCATTGGACCGCACACATCAGTATGTATGATTTCCAATAAGTTGGTTGCTCGCTCCATTGTTCCTGAGAATGGAGTCTTGGTCATTTTACCCATGAGGCATGGTTCGCACGTGTCAAATGATTCGTAATCAAGAGACTCTAAAAGTCCATCTGCATGGAGCTTCTTCATGCGTTTGACACCTATGTGACCAAGGCGGCAGTGCCACAAGTATGTGGGACTATCATTATCAATCTTACATCTTTTGGTATTCACACTATGAATATGTGTAGTATTACGCTCGAGATTCATTAAGAATAAACCATTCACCATCGGAGCATGACCATAAAACATATCTCTCATATAAATAGAACAACCATTATTCTCAGATTTAAATGAGTAGCCATCTCGTATTAAACGAGATCCTGATACAATGTTCATGCTCAAACTTGGCACTAAATAACAATTATTGAGGTTCAAAACTAGTCCCGTAGGTAAATGTAGAGGTAGCGTGCCGACGGCGATCACATCGACCTTGGAACCATTCCCGACGCGCATCGTCACCTCGTCCTTCGCCAGTCTCTGCTTATTCCGCAGCTCCTGCTTTGAGTTACAAATATGAGCAACTGCACCGGTATCAAATACCCAAGAGCTACTACGAGTACTGGTAAGGTACACATCAATTACATGTATATCACATATACCTTTCGTGATGCTGGCCTTCTTGTCTGCTAAGTATTTGGGGCAGTTCCGCTTCCAGTGACCACTTCCCTTGCAATAAAAACACTCAGTCTCGGGCTTGGGTCCATTCTTTGGCTTCTTCCCGGCAGCTTGCTTGCCGGGCGTGGCAACTCCCTTACCGTCCTTCTTGAAGTTTTTCTTACCCTTGCCTTTCTTGAACTTAGTGGTTTTATTCACCATCAACACTTGATGTTCCTTTTTGACTTCTACCTCTGGTGATTTCAGCATTGCAAATACTTCAGGAATGGTCTTTTCCATCCCCTGCATATTGAAGTTCATCACAAAGCTCTTGTAGCTCGGTGGAAGCGACTGAAGGATTCTGTCAATGACCGCGTCATCCAGGAGATTAACTCCCAGCTGAGTCAAGCGGTTATGCAACCCAGACATAGTGAGTATGTGCTCACTGACAGAACTGTTTTCCTCCATCTTACAGCTGAAGAACTTGTCGGAGACTTGATATCTCTCGACCCGGGCATGAGCTTGGAAAACCATTTTCAGCTCTTCGAACATCTCATATGCTCCGTGTCTCTCAAAACGTTTTTGGAGCCCCGCCTCTAAGCTGTAAAGCATGCCGCACTGAACGAGGGAGTAGTCATCGGTACGTGCCTGCCAAGCGTTCATAACGTCTTGTTCTGCAGGGAGAACAGGTGCGTCACCTAGCGTTGCTTGTAGGACATAATCTTTCTTGGCAGCTATGAGGATGATCCTCAGGTTCCGGACCCAGTCTGTGTAGTTGCTGCCATCGTCTTTCAGCTTGGTTTTCTCTAGGAACGCGTTGAAGTTGAGGACTACGTTGGCCATTTGATCTACAAGACATATTGTAAATATTTTAGACTAAGTTCATGATAATTAAGTTCACCTAATCAAATTATTCAATGAACTCCCACTCAGATAGTCACCCCTCCAGTCATCTAAGTATAACATGATCCGAGTTTACTAGGCCGTGTCCGATCATCACGTGAGACGGACTAGTCAACATCGGTGAACATCTTCATGTTGATCGTATCTTCTATATGACTCATGCTCGACCTTTCGGTCTTCTGTGTTCCGAGGCCATGTCTATACATGCTAGGCTCGTCAAGTCAACGTAAGTGTTTGCATGTGTAAATCTGTCTTACACCCGTTGTATGTGAACGTTAGAATCTATCACACCCGATCATCACGTGGTGCTTCGAAACAACGAACTGTCGCAACGGTGCACAGTTAGGGGGAACACTTTCTTGAAATTATTATGAGGGATCATCTTATTTACTACCGTCGTTCTAAGTAAACAAGATGCAAAAACATGATAAACATCACATGCAATCAAATAATAATAGTGACATGATATGGCCAATATCACATAGCTCCTTTGATCTCCATCTTGGGGCTCCATGATCATCTTGTCACCGGCATGACACCATGATCTCCATCATCATGATCTCCATCATCATGTCTCCATGAAGTTGCTCGCCAACTATTACTTCTACTACTATGGCTAACGCGTTTAGCAATAAAGTAAAGTAATTTACATGGCGTTTCTCAATGACACGCAGGTCATAAAAAAAGACAACTCCTATGGCTCCTGCCGGTTGTCATACTCATCGACATGCAAGTCGTGATTCCTATAACAATAGCATGAACATCTCATACATCACATATATATCATTCATCATTCATCACAACTTTGGCCATATCACATCACAAAACACTTGCTGCAAGAACAAGTTAGACGTCCTCTAATTGTAGTTGCAAGTTTTACGTGGCTGCAATAGGGTTCTAGCAAGAACGTTTTCTTACCTACGTGAAAGCCACAACGTGATTTGTCAACTTCTATTTACCCTTCATAAGGACCCTTTTCATCGAATCCGCTCCAACTAAAGTGGGAGAGACAGACACCCGCCAGCCACCTTATGCAACTAGTGCATGTTAGTCGGTGGAACCGGTCTCACGTAAGTGTACGTGTAAGGTTGGTCCGGGCCGCTTCATCCCACAATACCATTGAAGCAAAATAAGACTAGTAGCGGCAAGAAAGTTGACAACATCTACGCCCACAACAAATTGTGTTCTACTCGTGCAAAGAGAACTACGCATAGACCTAGCTCATGATGCCACTGTTGGGGAACGTTGCAGAAAACAAAAATTTTCCTACGGTTTCACCAAGATCCATCTATGAGTTCATCTAGCAACGAGTGATTGGATGCATCTACGTACCTTGTAGATTGCGAGCGGAAGCGTTCAAAGAACGGGGATGAGGGAGTCGTACTCGACGTGATCCAAATCACCGGAGATCCTAGCGCCGAACGGACGGCACCTCCGCGTTCAACACACGTACGGTCAGCGTAACGTCTCCTCCTTCTTGATCCAGCAAGGGGGAAGGAGAGGTTGAGGAAGATGGCTCCAGCAGCAGCATGACGGCGTGGTGGTGGTGGAGCTGCAGTACTCCGGCAGGGCTTCGCCAAGCTCTATGGAGGAGGAGGAGGTATTGGAGAGGGAGAGGGAGGCGCCAGGGCATGGGTGTGAGGCCCTTCCTCCCCCCACTATATATAGGGGGCCTAGGGGGGGCGCTGGCCCTAGGAGATGCAATCTCCTAGGGGGGCGGCGGCCAAGGGGTGGGGGGCTTGCCCCCCAAGCAAGGGGCGCCCCCCTTTAGGGTTTCCCCACCCTAGGCGCATGGGCCCTAGGGGGAAGTGGCGCCCCAGCCCACTTTGGGCTGGATCCCTTCCCAATTCAGCCCATGGGGCCCTCCGGGATAGGTGGCCCCACCCGGTGGACCCCCGGGACCCTTCCGGTGGTCCCGGTACAATACCGGTGACCCCGAAACTTGTCCCGATGGCCGAAATAGCACTTCCTATATATAATTCTTTACGTCTGGACCATTCCAAAACTCCTCGTGACGTCCGGGATCTCATCCGGGACTCCGAACAACATTCGGGTTACTGCATATACATATCCCTACAACCCTAGCGTCACCGAACCTTAAGTGTGTAGACCCTACGGGTTCGGGAGACATGTAGACATGACCGAGATTGCTCTCCATCAATAACCAATAGCGGGATTTGGATACCCATGTTGGCTCCCACATGCTCCTCGATGATCTCATCGGATGAACCACGATGTCGAGGATTCAAGCAACCCCGTATACAATTCCCTTTGTCAATCGGTATGTTACTTGCCCGAGATTCGATCGTCAGTATCCCAATACCTCGTTCAATCTCGTTACTGGCAAGTCACTTTACTCGTACCATAATGCATGATCCTGTGACCAGACACTTGGTCACTTTGAGCTCATAATGATGATGCATTACCGAGTGGGCCCAGTGATACCTCTCCGTCATACGGAGTGACAAATCCCAGTCTTGATCCGTGTCAACCCAACAGACACTTTCGGAGATACCCGCGGTATACCTTTATAGTCACCCAGTTACGTTGTGACGTTTGTATACCCAAAGTACTCCTACGGTATCCGGGAGTTACACGATCTCATGGTCTAAGGAAAAGATACTTGACATTGGAAAACTCTAGCAAACGAACTATACGATCTTGTGCTATGTTTAGGATTGGGTCTTGTCCATCACATCATTCTCCTAATGATGTGATCTCGTTATCAATGACATCCAATGTCCATAGTCAGGAAACCATGACTATCTGTTGATCAACGAGCTAGTCAACTAGAGGCTTACTAGGGACATGTTGGTGTCTATTATTCACACATGTATTACGATTTCCGGATAACACAATTATAGCATGAATAAAAGACAATTATCATGAACAAGGAAATATAATAATAATGCTTTTATTATTGCCTCTAGGGCATATTTCCAACAATAACGAGGGATACTGAAGCGCCAGCGGCGCTTCCCCCAGCCAAGTATCCTCCCAGAAGCGAGTACTATTACCATCACCAACAATAAACCTTGTTCTATTAAAGAAAGTAGCTTTGACTCTCATTAGCCCTTTCCAGAACGGCGAGTCAGTCGGCCTGACTGTCACCTGCGACAAAGTCTTTGAGTGCAGATACTTATTACGCAGAATCTGCGCCCAAGTTGCATCCGTCTCAGCTGCTAACTTATAAAGCCACTTACTGAGGAGGCATCGGTTCTTAACCTCAAGATTCTCAACACCCAGACACCCTTGGTCTTTCGGTCGGCAGATGACGTCCCATTTGGCTAAAAAGTACTTCCTCGTAAGTTCATCACTCTGCCAGAAGAAATGGGACCGATAGAAGTCCAGTCTTTTCCTGACTCCAACTGGAGCTTCAAAAAAGGACAAAAGGAACATAGGCAGACTCGTGATCACCGAATTAATGAGAATCAGTCGGCCTCCATACTGTAACGCCCGGATAATCAAGCTACATTAACCTCTGCTAATGATGCCTCGTCACCACTCTTACTGTTGTAAACCTCGCGATGATTCAACCCCATTCGAATTCAAATTTCAAAATCAAAGCAAACAATAAAAGTTTTTCAAAATTTAAAACAAAAGTGTTCGGGAGATGCCATATTTTACATAGGTCAATATGGTGTAATAAACACAATTTTATAAACTGCCTAAGTATTTTAAAATAAATAAAGACAGAAAAGGAAAATAAATAAAAGAAAGAAACTAACAAAAAAAAGAAGAAAGAGGGAACCCCCTCCCACGGCCTACTGGCCCAGTTGGCCGGCCCATTCGGGCGCAGGCCCAACCGGCCTTTCCTCCCTCCCCTTATCCATTCCCCCCCCAAACCCTAACCCACCCGATCCCCACTCCCCCCCACTCGCTCCCTCCCCCTCCCCCCCGATCCAGTTCTGGATCGGGATCGGGCCGACGCCCCGCGCCCCCCCACAACGCTGCCGCCCCGTCCCCATCGCCAATCCCGCCGCCCGCCGTCGTCGGGGACCGCTTCACCATCGTCAACCGCCTTCGTAGACCATCGCCGCCGCACGAGGACCCGAAGCCGCCTGACGCTGCCCCGCCGTCGCCGCGTCCCCGTCCTCCTCCCCGCCGGACTGCGCCCGCCTCCCCGACGCCGCGACGACACCTACGTCCCCGTCCTCCTCCTCGACGAGCTCCATCGAGCCTCGTCGCCCCGTGCCCCCTGCAATGCTGGTGAGGCCATCGGCCTCCGCCCCCCTCTTCTCCCCCTGTCTAATCTCGCATCCGCACCGCCGTGCCCGTCTGCCCTTGCTCGTGCGCGTGCTCGCGCTCCCCACGCCTGGTGCCGCGTCCCCCTTCCCCGTGCCTCGGCCCCCGCATGCCTGTGCTTGCCGGCGTGCGCCCGCTGCTCCCTGCGACGCCCGCCTCCCTCCCGCTCGCAGCCATGCCCGCAGCCCCCCCACTGCCGCGCCGCCTGGCCTTGCCGTTCCGCCTCGCCGGGCCTCGCCGCTCACCGTTCTCACCCGCGCCGGCCGGCTGCACCGGCCGCGCCAAGCAGACCCCGCTCCGGCCTCACCTTGCTACCAGGCGGGCTGCGGCTTCGCCCGCACCCGCATGCCCGCATGTCCCGACCACCGAGGCCCCCTGCCCGCCATCGCTCCGGCCACCGCTGCCCTCGCGCCCGCTCGGCGCCGGTCGGTTTTGCTCGCCCCTGGGCGTGCGCCCGTTCGGGCTATGCCCGCAACCAGCGCCCAAAACCGCTAGGCCTCTGGGCCATTGACACGGGGGCCCCAGCCCCAGAACGTTTTGTTAAAAAAAAGGAATTAAAAATAATATGTAAAATAGAAAAGAATAAAAAATATATATATAATAATAATAAAATTAATTAATTAATTAATTAATTAAGGAATTAATTAAGTTAATTAATTATAATTAGATTAACCTAATCACTAATTAACCTAATTAACTGTTAGTTAATTAAAACAGAGTATGACGATCGGGAACCACCTGTCAGGTTGACCAAGTCAACTACTGACGTCATGATGACGTCAGCAGACACTAGTCTGGATAATGTTGATTAAATTAAATAAATAAATCCTAAAAATGATTTAAATATTTTAAAATTAATATAAAATAAACCGTAGCTCGGATGGAAAAACTTCGTACATGAAAGTTGCTCAGAACGACGAGACGAATTCGGATACGCAGCCCGTTCATCCGCCACGCATCCCTAACCTATCAAACTCGCAACTTTCCCCCTCCGGTTCACCGGTCCGAAAACGCGAAACACCAGGGATACTTTCTCGGATGTTATCCCCCTTCACCGGTATCACCTACTACCGCGTTAGGGCACCTCTAACGCCGTAACTTGTCATGTCATGCATCACTATGCATATGCTTGCATTATATTTATTGTTTCTTCCCCCTCTTCTCTCTCTAGACACCGAGACCGACGCCGCTGCTACCCCGTACGACTACGGTGTTGACGACCCCTCTCTCTTGCCAGAGCAACCAGGCAAGCCCCCCCTTTTGATCACCAGATATCGCCTACTCTTCTCTATACTGCTTGCATTAGAGTAGCGTAGCATGTTACTGCTTCCCATTAATCCTATACTGATGCATAGCCTGTCCTTGCTACTACTGTTGTTACCTTTACCTGCAATCCTATTGCTTAGTATAGGATGCTAGTTTATCATCAGTGGCCCTACATCCTTGTCCGTCTGCCATGCTATACTATCGGGCCGTGATCACTCGGGAGTTGATCACGGGTATATACTATATACTTTATACTTGATACATGTAGTGACTAAAGACGGGTCGGCTTGAGGAGCACCCGCGAGTGGAGTTTTGAGGCGGAGCGGCAGGGCAGGTTCCGACCACCTAGGAGAGAGGTGGGCCTGGCCCTGGTCGGCGTTCGCGGATACTTAACACGCTTAACGAGATCTGGGTATTTGATCTGAGTCTGGCCATTTGGTCTATACACACTAACCATCTACGCGGGAGTAGTTATGGGTATCCCGGCGTCGTGGTATCAGCCGAAGCCTTCGTGACATCAGCGACTGAGTGGCGCGCGCCGGATTGGACTGGAAGGCCACTAGGCTAGGTCTGCTTTCGGCCGCGTTCGCAACGTGCAGGTGTGCTAAGGGCGATGGGCCCAGACCCCTGGGCGCTTAGGTTTAGACCGGCGTGCTGACCTCTCTGTTGTGCCTAGGTGGGGCTGCGACGTGTTGATCTTCCGTGGCCGGGCATGACCCAGGAAAGTGTGTCCGGCCAAATGGGATCGAGCGTGTTGGGGTATGTGGTGCACCCCTGCAGGGAAGTTAATCTATTCGAATAGCCGTGATCTTCGGTAACAGGACGATTTGGAGTTGTACCTTGACCTTATGACAACTAGAACCGGGTACTTAATAAAACACACCCTTCCAAGTGCCAGATACAACCGGTGGTCGCTCTCTCACAGGGCGACGAGGGGAGGATCATCGGTTAGGATTATGCTATACGATGCTACTTGGAGGTCTTCAGTCTACTCTCTTCTACATGCTGCAAGACGGAGGCTGCCAGAAGCGTAGTCTTCGAAAGGACTAGCTATCCCCCCTTATTCCGGCTTTCTGCAGTTCAGTCCACATATGATACCCTTATTCCATTTGATACCAATGCATACATATGTAGTATAGTTCCTTTCTTGCGAGTACTTTGGATGAGTACTCACGGTTTCTTTCTCCCTCTTTTCCCCCTATCCCTTCTACCTGGTTGTCGCAACCAGATGTTGGAGCCCAGGAGCCAGACGCCACCTTCGACGACGACTCCTACTGCACCGGAGGTGCCTACTACTACGTGATGCCCGCTGACGACGACCAGGAGTAGTTAGGAGGATCCCAGGCAGGAGGCTTGCGCCTCTTTCGATCTGTATCCCTGTTTGTGCTAGCCTTCTTAAGGCAAACTTGTTTAACTTATGTCTGTACTCAGATATTGTTGCTTCCGCTGACTCGTCTATGATCGAGCTCTTGTATTCGAGCCCTCGAGGCCCCTGGCTTGTAATATGATGCTTGTATGACTTATTTTTATTTGTAGAGTTGTGTTGTGATATCTTCCCGTGAGTCCCTGATCTTGATCGTACACGTTTGTGTGTATGATTAGTGTACGATTGAATCGGGGGCGTCACACATACGACATGAGTTTGCCCTTCCAGCAGCTTAGTTTCTTCTCAAACCGATCCTCAATACATTTCCATTCGCTGTTTGTCAGCTTACGATGATGAATGGGGATACCCAGGTAAGTGAACGGAAGTGCTCCCACTTCGCAACCAAACAATTGCTTATAAGCATCTTGTTCCTCTTTGGCTCTCCCAAAACAGAACAACTCACTCTTATGGAAGTTAATCTTCAGGCCAGTCAATTGCTCGAAAAGGCACAACACCAGCTTCATATTTCTTGCTTTTGCCAAGTCATGCTCCATAAAGATAATTGTATGATCAGCGTACTGCAGGATGGACACGCCACCATCAACAAGATGCGGCACCAAGCCACCTACTTGACCGGCCTCCTTTGCCCTACCTATCAGGATTGCCAAGATTTCTGCGACAATATTGAAGAGAATGGGAGACATTGGATCACCTTGTCTCAGGCCCTTGTGTGTCTGGAAATAATGGCCTATATCGTTGTTCACTTTAATTCCAACACTCCCTTTTTGCGTGTAGGATTCCACTTGTCTTCTCCAAGCTTCATCAAAACCCTTCATTCGGAGTGCCTGTTGTAGGAAAGGCCATTTGACTTTGTCGTACGCTTTCTCGAAATCCACTTTGAAAACAACACCATCAAGTTTTTTCGTGTGGATCTCATGGAGCGTTTCATGTAGGATCACAACTCCTTCGAGGATGTTCCTATCCGGCATGAAAGCAGACTGAGTAGGCTGCACCACAGTATGCGCAATCTGTGTGAGCCTATTCGTCCCGACCTTGGTAAAATTTTTGAAACTAACATTAAGCAGACAGATAGGCCGGAATTGCTCAATCCGCACAGCCTCTGTCTTCTTTGGAAGTAAGGTTATAGTTCCAAAATTCAGCTTAAAAAGATGAAGCTGGCCCAAGAATAAATCATTGAACAAAGGCAAGAGATCTCCTTTAATAATATGCCAACACTTCTTATAGAACTCTGCCGGGAAACCATCCGGGCCAGGAGCCTTATTATTCTTCATCTGGGAAATGGCCTCAAATACCTCTTTCTCAGAAAAAGGAGCGACTAAAATATCATTCTCAACAGCCGTAAGTTGAGGCACATCCTCAATCCTAGACTCATCCAGCGACACATAGTTGTCCTCTGGAGGCCCAAACAGCTGCTTGTAGAACTCAGTGATATATTGCTTTAAGTTTTCCTGACCAAGAATCGTTCCCTCGTCTTGTTCAAGCTGAAAGATCCTCTTTTTTCTATGCTTACCATTGGCGATCAGGTGAAAAAATTGTGTGTTCGCATCCCCCTGAACAACTGTAGTGACCTTAGCCCGAAGCGCCCACTTTAGTTCTTCCTCACGAAGGAGCTCTTTCAGCCTCATTTCAGCCTCTAGCTTTGCATGCAGCTCCGAGGCTGGCAGAATCGTGGTCTTGGCATTTACATCAAGGGACTGAATAAGCAAAAGGAGCTGTTCCTTTTCGGCCTTATAAATCCCACTGAGATGCTTAGCCCACCCACGTAGGAAACTTCTCAAATGCCTAATTTTATTCTGCCAGCGCTCAAGCGCAGACCGACCTCCTGCATCCTTAGCCCATTCTCTGGCTACGAGATCCAAGAAGCCTTCTCTCTCAAACCAAGGAAGCTCGAAGGAGAAAACATTTTTATTTCCCAAATGGGTAGCCTCTCCAGAATCAAGGAATAAAGGCGTGTGATCAGAAATTGCACGAGTAAGCGCCTGGACCGTAACATATGGAAATTTCTGCTCCCATTCAACGCTAGCCAGGACTCGATCCAGCTTTTCAAACATCGGATTTGGCAAGGCGTTAGCCCAGGTAAACTTTCTGCCCGAAAGCTCTATCTCACGCAGATCTAGGCTTTCAATGATTGTGTTAAACATGAAGGACCATCGGCCATCAAAATTGTCATTACTCTTCTCATCACTCCTTCTGATGATATTAAAATCACCCCCCATCAGGATAGGAAGTTGTTCAGAAACGCAAATCCTAACCAGATCAGCCAAGAATCGGTTTATGCTCAGGCTGTGTGGCACCATAAACTGCTACCAAAGCCCAGTTAAACCCATCTGACTTCGACCGCACCCTAAACTTAACAGCGAAATCTCCCATGACCACACTTCGGACTTCTAACGAGTCACATCTAACCCCGAGTAAAATCCCACCCGATCTTCCTTGCGGAGGTAGACAATGCCAGTCAAAATCAATACCCCCCGAAAGAGTATTAAGAAATTGTGGCGAGAAGTTGGCTCTACCCGTTTCCGACAGAGCGATAAAGTCCAACTTATGCTCAATAGAAGCCTCAGCAAGAAACCTTCTTTTAGCCAAGTCTTTCAGACCTCTGCTATTCCAAAAGATTCCTTTCATATCTCGTCATGGAATTTTTTAGCTGTTCGGATCCGAGCGCTCCTACGCTTTGCGGAATCTGGGCAAATCTTTCGCTTCCATTTGTGTTTAGGAGCATTAAAACTCTGCAGTTGGTCCTCACAACCAGCCACAGAGGTGCGCATTTCCACATTATCTACCCGCTCAACCTCCTCCTCAGGCTCAGGAGATGGTTGAGTCAGATCCGCACAAAGATTATCGAGCGCCCTGACCCATAGAGCGTCGATCTCAGAATCATTCATAGGTTTGTGTCTGTCCGCCGACTGAAGGCGACTCCTCGACTCAGTTTTTTGTGGGTCAGCAGTTTATAATTTTCTTGCAGACGAACAATTTGATCTAAAAACAAAAAGCATGCTAGGAGAACAAATTTTACTAGACGACTAGTTTAACTGTTGAGCAAATAGTTACAGGTCCTAATCCTATTTGCACTTTGCTTTGTCATGTTGTAGCTCCTACTGACCTTGTTCACTGTCAAATTACAGCTAAAGGAGTTTGAGTTGATAGATGAAGGAACCAGGAAGTGCAAGATCGATTTGCAACTTTTGGTTCAGCTGACACATTTGTGTTTTTGTTACTGATTTGTAGCTCCTCTGTTTCTCCCTTCTCTTTTTGGAATGTAACTTTGTCTGGCCAGTAGGATCATAATTACCATATTAAAGTTGTCACACTTGCATTACTCGATGTTAAAAGTTTAATTGACACAACGATTATATGTACCAAGGTTAAAAATTTCAACAAAAAATTGCATATTTCAGTGGGGTCCGAAATATTTTTAACCACAAAATTTTGATGTAGATTCAAACTGATTTTAAAATAAATTTAAGTTATGTTGGAATTCATTAAAATTAAGTGAAATTTGTAATCTCAAAATCAAAATAATTTCGAGAATATACGAAATTTCATATATTTCTGTAAGGTCCAAAATTATTTTGTTTTTGAAATTAAAAACCTTGATACATACTCAGTGCAGGAAAGAAAAGCCGATATCCCGAGGGTGCACCTAGCCCGCGACACCTGATGGCGGCCGGGCACACCACTTGGCGCATTCCGAGGCCCAAAAGGGGACCTTTGTGGGAGCCCTCCACGGGGTACTCCTTAATTAGTTGCTCCCGAATGTTAGGGCTGAGGGCAGCCAGCTTCAAGTTCTAATGATCGATTAATCAAGGACGCATGCCACAGCCACCAATTTTATATCCCCTCCTCTCCTCATTGTTAATTCCACTCCTCTCTCGAAGCACCTAAAAAATTAATGGATCTTTCCGTTGTAGTTATTCATCCTTAATTTCTTCATCTCACAACCCTATCGATTTCTCATTTCTTCCTTCAACACACTGCTAAGTACTCGCATCTAGAGAGAAGCGCCTATCATCGCTTTTTAAATAATCTTGTAAATTTCAAGTTCATTTTCCATTTGATTTTTACATTGGCAGAAATTTGGTTCCCTAACTGATCTTCTCTTTCTGTACAGGTTACTCTTCTATATGGAGATGCGGTATTGAGGACGGAGTGTGAGGACCATAGCGAGATCTGAGATGCTTGGTATGGATATTTGATTTTTGTTACTCTTCGAACGATGTCATGATAAATATTTGTACAAGTGAGTTTTTTTTACTATACTATAGTTGCTGCCTTGATGGGCCATCTTTTATGCTCTTCCAACGAAATAGGTTGGTCTGCCCACTTGAGCTGGCCTAGAATGCGGCAGGTTTCTCGCAAGCTCGAAGATCACCTTTTATTTTCTCGTGGTTCATTTTTTTTGGATGCACAAAATATAACATAGAAGAACTTATATGCATAGATTCACGCAATGCTCACATACACATTTTTCCGGCTGAAAGAAGAATATTTCACTTTCAATAAGCCACATAAAAGGTGGTCTTGAGGAATCACCACTCTCATAATCATCAAATAAAATGTTTAATTCTCAACATAATTTAATACTCGCCCATGACTCAAATTGCATAGATAATGACAAATTAAACCTATTTCCTACTATGCACACCCTTATTTTCCTGGAGGCATAGTTGGGCATTGACTCTGATAATCCAATCTGGAATTAAAACAAGGTGCTCCCGGCGCATTGAGGCAGCAAAAGCAATGATTGGCATGCGGTTCACCTTTGGTTACACAATCCCTTGCGACACACCATTGCAAGGTAAGTTTGTTGTCATCTAATGATGAGACCACCGTAGCCACGTTGCGATGGCCATCTTCGTATGTGCTCTCGGGCTCAGGACGACCTGTTACATGCGACATATTATATGGTTATCCGTGCACAGTCGGCAAGTATCTTATCTTATGTAGATAGAAGGAACAATACTTTTGAAATATAGTGGGCTGGCTGCAAGGATATAAACAATATGATAGAGAAGATGCGCTTACATTGTCCAACCATGACTAGGCACCCGATGAACAAAAGAGCAATTGTATACACCATGCTGCCCCCCTTCATGGTGTTGACGAGATTGCGACACAGTTAGAGATCTGAGGCAATGGCCATGACCCCCTCTTGTCTCAGTAAATATAGAGGGTGCAGTACAAAATAACTGTACATAGATACGCGCTGTGAATGTGATTGATTGATGAGAGGATATATGCATATCGGCATAATCCTTATATATACAAGCTAGGACCACAGACCTGTGATACGGTTTGCAGATCACAGAGTTATGGTAGTAAGATATGCGACTGGATTGAGAATATTAGTTACTGTACCATATATACACGCACCAAGGGTGAGATATTTCTTGTGTTGTGCGCATGTGCATTATGGGAGATAGTGCTCCTGGTTTGGAATGCGCATAATTAGCAGGTTTTGTGTATTTAGTGGTCAATTAGTCTGCCAGATTTGTTACCACGTGGTATGTGTGGTTAGGGCATGTACAATGGTGCTATCTTAGGAGTGCCACGTAGGATAAATGATGAGATGGAGGAGAGAGAACTCGTAAAAAAAGACTTGTCTTCTCTTATTTAAGATAAGACAAGAGATGATCTCTTAGCACAATTTGTCTCACCATGTTTTATGGAATTGCTAGTTATTGAAGATAAGGCTAAGATATAACCCATTGTAGACATACTTTTTTGTCATCTCTAAATTACATGCAAGACTTAAGATAAGACTGTTTTATCAACCGTTGTACATGCCCTTAGCAACTAAAAATAACCATGGTGAGATATTATATGGTCCAACTCAAGGAAAAACATCCACAAGATTTGTTACCATACATGCACAATATCGATGCGCCAGGGTGAGATATTCCCATGCGTGCAATCTGCAAGGTTAGTTTAGGTACTGATCGACGAGCTTAGTAATTACCATTACCATATTATTTGAGCTGACAATAGCCAGAAACCCCTGCAAAAAAATATTTCGCCAGGAATATTTCATGCGCGTGACGCGACATGAGTCATCGGATCTTCCACACGAATCTCTATGCTGGGTGTGCTGCCACATCATCGGCGTCAATTGTTCACTCTCAGACGCAACCACACGATCTGAGTGGGGGTGGTGGTCTCACTAGTAGAAAACAAAGCTTTTGTTGGGGCCTGGCCAGCCCATTAGTCCCGGTTCACTCACGAACCGGGATTCATGGGGGCATACGTCCCGGTTCGTGCGCCCAGGGGCCCGGCCGGGCCTCGGGAGGCATTTGCCCGGTTCATGTGGATCCATTTGTTCCGGTTCTAGGCATGAAATGGGACCAATGGCCCCACAGCCATTGGTCCCGGTTCGTGCCTAGAACCGGGACAGAAGGGGGGCCTTTAGTCCCGGTTCCAGTCACGAACTGGGACCAATGAGGTGGCTATATATACCCCCTCGCCGGCGAGCAAAGCACTCCACACTGCTTTGTTTTTTCAGGCCGGCGAGGGGGGAGCTTTGTGGTGCTCTAGCTCACCTCCTATGCACATGAGGTGTTCGATGAAATGCCCGAACCACACTAGTTAAGCTTTCTCCTCTCGAAGCTTGACCTCCAAGCTCAATTTTTCCCGAGATTTGTCTAGGTTTAGTGGTTCGTCATGTCCCGTCTCCGTCTTCACCGTCGTCGATCACCCGCGCCGATCTCGTCGCCGGCACCATCGTGGTGAGCCTCTTGTTCTTATCTTCTTTCTGAAAAAAATTTCTTACTTTAGATAGATACTTGTCGAATTTTCTTACTTTAATTATTGCTTGTTATTATATAGTGCGATAGTTTTGATATCCGCCCCCGTCGGCCCTCGTCCTGGCTATGATTTGGATGTGGTATATATTATCTTTTATAACTATTTGGTTCATTTATTGTTTATGACAATTATGCCGACCAACGTGACATAGAGTTTTTTTTATCTAGGAGGTAGTTGAACCGGAAATTCCAATCGATCCTATTGTCGAGAGGTTAAATTTAGTTGAATAAGAAAAAAATTACTTGAAGGAAAAAATAAAAAAAATTGAGGAGGAGAAGATGATATTGGAGTTGCATGTTGCGGATGTCGTCGATGATCACAAGAGGAGAAGATGGATGCAACACGGTTGAAGATTAGAAAGATTAGAAAATATGCCATTCATATCGAGGCTTGGTATCATTATGTCGTTGGATCAATTGTTACCTTGGTTGTGATTATGATCGCATTTGTTGTTGCATTGAAAGGTTTTACATAGTTTCAATGTATGGTTTAACTAGATGCTCTGGAGAGCTATATTTGTTCGATGAGAACTATGTATGTACTTTGGTTTTAATGTGATGATGAACTTCTATTAATTTGGTCACTTATCTATCCATGTGAATCTGTAATGGTTTTTGACACACATAATTGTATATAATGCACGCAGATGAACCGACAATGGATGTACGGTGACAAACACACCTCCGAGTACATTAAGGGCCTGCATAATTTTCTCGAAGTGGCTGAGGCAAACAAGCAGAATGGTTTTATGTGTTATCCATGCCCTATATGTGGGAATACGAAGTCTTACTCTAACCGGAAAATCCTTCACAGCCACCTGCTTTATAAGGGTTTCATGCCACACAATAATGTTTGGACCAAGCACGGAGAATTAGGGGTTATGATGGAAGACAGCGAAGAAGAAGAGAACGATGACAACTATGTGCCCCCTGAATATGGTGATGCTGAAACGGGGGAAGCTGCTGAAGATCAAGAGGAACCAAACGATGTGCCCGATGATGATGATCTCCGCCGGGTCATTGTTGATGCAAGGACACAGTGCGAAAGTCAAAAGAAGAAGCTGAAGTTCGATCGCACGTTAGAGGATCACAAAAAAGGGTTGTACCCCAATTGCGAAGATGGCAATACAAAGTTTGGTACCGTACTGGAATTGCTGCAGTGGAAGGCAGAGAATGCTGTGCCTGACAAAGGATTTGAGAAGCTACTGAAAATATTGAAGAAGAAGCTTCCGAAGGATAACGAATTGCCCAACAGTACGTACGCAGCAAAGAAGGTCGTATGCCCTCTAGGATTGGAGGTGCTGAAGATACAGGCATGCCCTTATGACTGCATCCTCTACCACGGTGCGTACGAGGATTTGAACGCATGCCCGGTATGTGGTGCATTGCGGTATAAGATCAGATGAGATGACCCTAGTGATGTTGACGACGAGCCCCCCAGGAAGAGGGTTCCTGCGAAGGTGATGTGGTATGCTCCTATAATACCACTGTTGACACGTCTGTTCAAAAATGAAGAGCATGCCAAGTTGATGCGATGTCACAGAAAGGACCGTAAGAAAGACGGGAAGTTGAGAGCACCCGCTGACGGGTCGTAGTGGAGAAAAATCAAGAGAAAGTACCGGGCCGAGTTTGCAGGTGACCTAAGGAATGTATGGTTTGGTTTAAGCATGGATGGCATTAATCCTTTCGGGGAGCAGAGCAGCAATCACAATACCTGGCCCATGACTCTATGTATGTATAACCTTCCTCCTTGGATGTGCATGAAGCGGACGTTCATTATGATGCCAGTTCTCACCGAAGGCCCTAAGCAAGCCGGCAACGACATTGATGTGTACCTAAGGCCATTAGTTGAAGAACTTTTATAGATGTGAAATGGAAATGGTGGACATGTGTGGGATGAGCACAAACAGGAGGAATTTAACCTGCACGCGTTGCTGTTTATAACCATCAACGATTGGCCCGCTCTCATTAACCTTTCAGGACAGACAAACAAGGGATACCACACATGCACGCACTGTTTAGCTGACACCGAAAATATATACCTGGACAAATGCAGGAAGAATGTGTACCTGGGCCATCGTCGATTTCTTCCAACCAACCACCAATGTCGAAAGAAAGGCAAGCATTTCAAAGGCGAGGCAGATCACCGGAAGAAGCCCGCCATGCATACCGGTGATCATGTACTTGCCATGGTTAATGATTTACATGTAATCTTTGGAAAGGGTCCTAGCGGACTATCTGTTCCGAATGATGCTGAGGGACGCGCACCCATGTGTAAGAAGAAATCTATATTTTGGGACCTACCCTACTGGAAAGAGCTAAAGGTCTGCTCTTCAATCGACGTGATGCACATGACGAAGAACCTTTGCGTGAACCTGCTCGGCTTCTTGGGCGTGTATGGGAAGACAAAAGATACACCGGAGGCATGGGAGGACCTACAACGTTTGCATGAAAAAGACGGCATGCCTCCAAAGCAGTATGAAGGTCCTGCTAGCTACGCTCTTACCAAAGAAGAGAAGGAAATCTTCTTTGAATGCCTGCTCAGTATGAAGGTCCCGTCTGGCTTCTCGTCGAATATAAAGGGAATAATAAATATGGCCGAGAAAAAGTTTCAGAACCTAAAGTCTCATGACTGCCACGTGATTATGACACAACTGCTTCCGGTTGCATTGAGGGGGCTTCTACCGGAAAATGTCCGATTAGCCATTGTGAAGCTATGTGCATTCCTCAATGCAATCTCTCAGAAGGTGATCGATCCAGAAATAATACCAAGGCTAAGGAGTGATGTGGCACAATGTCTTGTCAGTTTCGAGCTGGTGTGCCCACCAGCCTTCTTCAATATCATGACACACATCCTAGTTCATCTAGTCGACGAGATTGTTATTCTGGGCCCCGTATTTCTACATAACATGTTCCCCTTTGAGAGGTTCATGGGAGTCCTAAAGAAATATGTCCGTAACCGCGCTAGGCCAGAAGGAAGCATCTCCATGGGCCATCAAACAGAGGATGTCATTGGGTTTTGTTTTCTTTGTTTCACAGGGTTTGGAAAGTATTCACTGCACAAGATCCGGGACTGCCGGGGGAGCTGCGATGGACATACCCAAAAGTAAGTAGTACTAGCTAGCTAGTTCCGCGCATCTCGATCCCATTGATTCTATCTACTTTCATCAATACCATTTATAATGCTTCATTATCAGTTTGATTGACCTCTATTTCTCATAAAGTGCTTGTGGCAGGAACCCGGGGCTACTCTAAAAGACAATTTGATGTGCGTAAGCAATAATATTCATAATTTCATTTTATTACCATCATTTGTGTTAAATTTCATTCATATATATGTATTGACCCCCTTCTTCAAATTAGATGTGGCATGGGATGAACTCCTACCACAAGAACGCATCAAAGTAATTCAAGAGGAATTGGCGAGATTCTTTCTTGACCACGTCATCAATAAAGCCGGAGAATACCATGTGGAACTTGAGTTCAGATGCTAGGGGATTGTTAGAGATCTTACATTGTATATATATATGTAGCCACTAGCGTCGGATAGATATACGAAAACTTGTTGTTCAACCAATCTGTGGAGAAGGAGAGGTCGATCACATCTCTCTGTATATGTTCATGACGATCTTCTGTACTTAATTGTTTCCTTCATTTGCTTGCTAGCAAGCGTGTCGAGTCCTCTCTATACGTATAGTACGCACCGTCGACCAAGCACGAAGATAAGAGAGGACACTTCCCTCTATTAGTGATACGTCTCCAACGTATCTATAATTTTTGATTGCTCCATGTTATATTATCTATTGTTTTGGACATTATTGGGCTTTATTATCCACTTTTATGTTATTTTTGGGACTAACCTATTAACCGGGGCCTAGCCCAGAATTGCTGTTTTTTGCCTATTTCAGTGTTTCGGAGAAACAGAATATCAAACGGAGTCCAAACGGAATGAAATCTTTGGAAACGTGATTTTCTCATCAGATAAGACCCAGGAGACTTGGACCCTCCATCAAGAAAGCCACGAGGCGGTCACGAGGGTGGAGGGTGCGCCCCCTACCTTGTGGGCCCCTCAAAGCTCCACCGACGTACTCCTTCCTCCTATATATGCCTACGTACCCCCAAACTATCGGGGACGGAGCCAAAAACCTAATTCCACCGCCGCAACTTTTTGTATCCACGAGATCCCATCTTGGGGCCTGTTCCGGAGCTCCGCCGGAGGGGGCATTGATCACGGAGGGCTTCTACATCATCATCCAAGCCCCTCCGATGAAGTGTGAGTAGTTTACTTCAGACCTACGGGTCCATAGTTAGTAGCTAGATGGCTTCTTCTCTCTTTTGGATCTCAATACAATGTTCTCCCCCTCTCTTGTGGAGATCTATTCGATGTAATCTTCTTTTTGCGGTGTGTTTGTTGAGACCGATGAATTATGGGTTTATGATCAAGTCTATCTATGAATAATATTTGAATCTTCTCTGAATTCTTTTATGTATGATTGGTTATCTTTGCAAGTCTCTTCGAATTATCAGTTTGGTTTAGCCTACTAGATTGTTTATTCTTGCCATGGGAGAAGTGCTTAGCTTTGGGTTCGATCTTGCGGTGTCCTTTCCCAGTGACAGAAGGGGCAGCAAGGCACATATTGTATTGTGGCCATCGAGGATAACAAGATGGGTTTTTTATCATATTGCATAAAACTATCCCTCTACATCATGTCATCTTGCTTAAGGCGTTACTCTGTTTTTAACTTAATACTCTAGATGCATGCTGGATAGCGGTCGATGAGTGGAGTAATAGTAGTAGATGCAGGCAGGAGTCGGTCTACTTGTCTCGGACATGATGCCTATATACATGATCATACCTAGATATTCTCATAACTATGCTCAGTTCTGTCAATTGCTCAACAGTAATCTGTTCACCCACCATAGAATACTTATGCTCTTGAGAGAAGCCACTAGTGAAACCTATGGCCCCCGGGTCTCTTTCTCATCATATCAATCTCCATCACTTTATTATTGCTTTGCTTTTACTTTGCCTTTTACTTTTCACTTTGGATCTCTATACCAAAAATATTATTTATCATCTCTATCAGATCTCACTTTCGTAAGTGACCGTGAAGGGATTGACAACCCCTAAGCGCGTTGGTTGCGTTGAGCTATTGTTTTTGTGTAGGTATGAGGGACTCACGCGTAGCCTCCTACTGGATTGATACCTTGGTTTCCAAAACCTAAGGGAAATACTTACACTACTTTGCTGCATCATCCTCTCCTCTTCGGGGAAATCCAACGCAGTGCTCAAGAGGTAGCAAAAAGAATTTCTGGCGCCGTTGCCGGGGAGTCTAAGCAAAAGTCAACATACCAAGTACCCATCACAATCCCTATCTCCCGCATTACATTATTTGCCATTTGCCTCTCGTTTTCCTCTCCCCCACTTCACCCTTGCCGTTTTATTCGCCCTCTCTTTCTCTCTCTATCCTCCCTCTCTATTTGCCTCTTTTTGCCCGTTTGCTTTTTGTTTGCTCGTGTGTTGGAATGCTTGTTTGTCGCGATGGCTCAAGATAATACCAAATTGTGTGACTTCACCAATACCAACAATAATGATTTCCTTAGCACTCCGATTGCTCCTCTTACCGATGCTGAATCTTGTGAAATTAATGCTGCTTTGCTGAATCTTGTCATGAAAGATCCATTTTCCGGCCTTCCTAGTGAAGATGCCGCTACCCATCTTAATAGCTTCATTAATTTTTGTGACATGCAAAAGAAGAAAGATGTCAATAATGATATTGTTAAATTGAAGCTATTTCCTTTTTCACTTAGAGATCGTGCTAAAGCTTGGTTTTCATCTTTGCCTAAAAATAGTATTGATTCATGGAACAAGTGCAAAGATGCTTTTATCTCTAAGTATTTTCCTCCCGCTAAGATCATCTCTCTTAGAAACGATATTATGAATTTTAAGCAACTTGATCATGAACATGTTGCACAAGCTTGGGAGAGAATGAAATTAATGATATGTAATTGCCCTACTCATGGTTTGAATTTGTGGATGATTATACAAAAATTTTATGCCAGATTGAATTTTTCTTCTAGAAATCTTTTAGATTCGGCCGCGGGAGGCACTTTTATGGAAATCACTTTAGGAGATGCTACCAAACTCCTAGATAATATTATGGTTAATTATTTTCAATGGCACACTGAAAGATCCACTAATAAAAAAGTGCATGCGATAGAATAAATTAATGTTTTAAGTGGAAAGATGGATGAACTTATGAAATTATATGCTACTAAGAGTGTTTCTTCTGATCCTAATGATATGCCTTTGTCTACTTTGATTGAGAATAATAATGAATCTATGGATGTGAATTTTGTTGGTAGGAATAATTTTGGTAACAACGCGTATAGAGGGAATTTTAATCGTAGGCCTTATCCTAGTAATCCTTCTAATAATTATGGAAATTCCTACAACAACTCTTATGGAAATTTTAATAAGATGCCCTCTGAATTTGAGAGTAGTGTTAAAGAGTTTATGAATTCACAAAAGAATTTTAATACTTTGCTTGAAGAGAAATTGCTTAAAGTTGATGATTTGGCTAGGAAAGTTGATAGAATTTCTCTTGAGGTTGATTCTTTAAAGCTTAGATCTATTCCTCCTAAGCATGATATCAATGATTCTCTCAAAGCCATGATAATTTCCATTGATGAGTGCAAGGAAAGAACCACTAGGACGCGTGCTATGAAAGATGCCTTTATTAAAGCGTGTTCTTCCAATTCCTATGAAAATAAAGATGAAGATCTAAAAGTTATTGATGTGTCTCCTATTAAATCTTTGTTTTGCAATATTAATCTTGATAATGATGGGACTGAATATGATCCACCTTTACCTAGAAGGCGTTCTAAAAATTCGGAGTATTTAGATCTTGATGATGAAATTGATAAAAGTGGGATTAAAAGAAATAAAACCTTAGATATTGCTAAACCCACTATATTGGATTTCAAGGAATTTAATTATGAAAATTGCTCTTTATTTTATTGTATTTCCTTGTTGCAATCCGTGCTAAATTCTCCTCATGCTTATAGTCAAAATTAAGCCTTTACCGAACATATCGTTGATGCCTTGATGCAAACTTATGAAGAAAAACTTGAGTTGAAAGTTTCTATCCCTAGAAAACTTTATGATGAGTGGGAACCTAGATTATGAGTTTTATGCTTTGTGTGATTTGGGTGCTAGTGTCTCTACTATTCCCAAAGCTTTGTGTGATTTGCCAGATTTCTGTGATTTTGATGATTGCTCTCTAAACTTGCATCTTGCGGATTCCACTATTAAGAAACCTATGGGAAGAATTAATGATGTTCTTATTGTTGCAAATAGGAATTATGTGCCCGTAGATTTTATCGTTCTTGATATAGATTGCAATCCTTCTTGCCCTATTATTCTCGATAGACCTTTCCTTAGAACGGTTGGTGCAATTATTGATATGAAGGAAGGGAATATTAGATTTCAATTTCCATTAAAAAAGGGCATGGAACACTTCCCTAGAAAGAAAATAAAATTACCACATGAATCTATCATGAGAGCACTTATGGATTACCTACCAAAGATGGCAATACCTAGATCTATTCTTGCTTGTTATGCCTAGCTAGGGGTGTTAAATGACAGCGCTTGTTGGGAGGCAACCCAATTTTATTTTTATTCCTTCCTTTTTGCTCCTGTTTAGTAATAAATAATTTATCTAGCCTCTGTTTTGGTTGTGTTTTTTTGTGTTTGTGCCAAGTAGAACCGTTGGGAAGACTTGGGGAAAGTCTTGTTGAACTTGCTGTAAAAAACAGAAACTTTAACGCTCAGGAGAACTGCTGTCATTTTTATTTGGAAAGTGATATTTAGTTAATTCGTTTTGCAGATGATTAATAGATAAATTCCTCACGTCCAGCAATTTATTTTTGAATTTTTGGGGTTCCAGATCTTGCGCTAGCTACAGATTACTACAGACTGTTCTGTTTTTGACAGATTCTGTTTTTCGTGTGTTGTTTGTGTAACGCCCTCGATGCGGCTATATCTCCCACGTGTCGAAGCACGACTTAGAGGCATAACCACATTGAAAGCAATGTCGCAAGTGAGGTAATCTTCACACAACCCATGTAATACATAAGGGAAAGAGATACATAGTTGGCTTACAATTGCCACTTCACGCAATTACATGAATAAAGCATTTCATCATCCAGATACAAACAAGGTCCGACTACGGAACCAAAATAAAAGAAGACTACCCCAAATGGTACATAGATGCCCGATCGTCCCAACTGGGCTCCACTACTGATCGACTGAAACGAAACAACACAATGGACAAGATCTTCATCGAGCTCCTCCTTGAGCTCGGTTGCATCACCTGCACGGTATCATCGGCACCTGCAAGCTGGTTTAGGAAGTATCTGTGAGTCACGGGGACTCAGCAATCTCACACCCTCGCGATCAAGACTATTTAAGCTTATAGGAAGGGTAAAAGGTATGAGATGGAGCTGCAGCAAGCACTAGCATATATGGTGGCTAACATACGCAAATGAGAGCGAGAAGAGAAGGCAAGGCACGGTCGAGATCTATGATCAAGAAGTGATCCTGGACTACTTACGTTCAAGCATAACTCCAACACCATGTTCACTTCCCGGACTCCGCCGGAAAGAGACCATCACGGCTACACACGCGGTTGATGCATTTTAATTAAGTTAAGTGTCAAGTTCTCTACAACCGGACATTAACAAATTCTCATCTGCCCATAACCGCGGGCACGGCTTTCGAAAGTTCAAAGCCCTGCAGGGGTGTCCCAACTTAGCCCATCACAAGCTCTCACAGTCAACGAAGGATATTCCTTCTCCCAGGAAGACCCGATCAGGCTCGTATTCCCGGTTACAAGACATTTTGACAATGGTAAAACAAGACCAGCAAAGCCACCCAGATGTGCCGACAAATCCCGATAGGAGCTGCACATATCTCGTTCTCAGGGCACACCGGATAGGTCAAGCTACGAGTAAAACCAGCCCTCGAGTTGCCCCGAGGTGGCCCCGCAGGCTGCCCATTTCGGACCAGCACTCAGAGGAGCACTGGCCCGGGGGGGTTAAAATAAAGATGACCCTTGAGTCTGCAGAACCCAAGGGAAAGAAAAGGGTAGGTGGCAAATGGTAAAACCAATGTTGGGCCTTGCTGGAGGAGTTTTATTCAAGACGAACTGTCAAGGGGTTCCCATTATAACCCAACCGTGTAAGGAACACAAAATCAAGGAACATAACACCAGTATGACGGAAACTAGGGCGGCAAGAGTGGAACAAAACACCAAGCATAAGGCCGAGCCTTCTACCCTTTACCAAGTATATAGATGCATTAATTAAATAAGAGATATTGTGATATCGCAACAAAATATCCATGTTCCAACAAGGAACAAACTCCAATCTTCACCTGCAACTAACAACGCTATAAGAGGGGCTGCACAAGCGGTAACATAGCCAAACAACGGTTTGCTAGGACAAGGTGGTTAGAGGCTGGGCTTAACAATATGGGAGGCATGATAAGCAAGTGGTAGGCATCGCAGCATAGGCATAGCAAAAGAGTGAGCAACTAAGCAAGCAAAGATAGAAGTGATTTCGAGGGTATGGTCATCTTGCCTGAGATCCCGCAAGGAAGAAGAACGATTCCATGAAGAATACAAACGGACGTAGCCAACGTATCCTCACAAACGCAACGTTACCAGATTACCGAGAAGAAGTGCACTGGAAAGAAAGCAAACAACACAGTGAACAATCATCACATAAGCATGGCACGATGCGCAAACAAGTATGATGCATGTCCGGTTTACTGAAGCATGGCATGGCAAAATGCACAAACAATCCTACAAATTAAGTGGAGCTCAATATGCAACTCGTTGCATATTGACGGAACACCACATCAATTATTTAGTTCACTCTCGGTTAGGTACTCAACAATATTAAATGTTGGTTAACATGGCAAGAGGTGAGGCATAAGTAAAATACACAGTCTAAGCAATTTAAATGGGACCGGATATAACAAACAACGCATCCAGTAACTCCCCATATGCATTTAGCAATTTAAAGCAAACAACAATTTTAAACATCTTAATGTTGTTAACATGATGCAGATGACATGTTCAAGTTTATGCAATTTTTATTGAAAGTTGACAAGAGCATTATGAAGCATTTGTCACTGTGGTGGAAAGGAAAGGGGTGCCACGGCAACGATAACAAAAACGGTGCCACGGCAGCGTTCCGGTTTTGGTAACTCAATTGAGATACCGATGCAAAGGGGAAGTGTGCGGATGCGTGCAAAAAATGGTGGGGCGATCCCGGATTCCGGGTGTCCCACGATTTGGTGACAAGGAAACGAGTGACAATTTGGACACATCGCAAACACGAGCATCTCAAACATCGCAAGCATTCGTTCACGGACGTCGTCTCGATGGTTATACCTTCAAAGCGTGCGTTATCAGAGGGGTTCAAGTTCGATGCGGTGTAGGGGAAGTAGACGTTCTCGGGACATTCGGTAGTGGAAGTAGGGGTACATGACGACGGTAGAGGTACTCGTGATCTTGGCGGCGGTAGTCGTTCACGCTCTTAGTTGCACAATTTGCCGTAGATGTTCGGGATCACGGCGAGGGACTTGACGTCCACGGAGGCTTCGAGGGTCGACGGTAGTTGTTCTCGTATCATCGTGGAAGTAGTCGTACTCGGCGATAGTGGTACTTGGCGTTTCGTTCGGTACTCGTTCGAGCATCCAAGGTCTTCGGCGCTACGGTAGTCATACACACATTCGGAGGGAAGCTCGGCGAATCCACGTACTTGGCGTTATCCGTGCGTAGAGGTACTTGCAGTTTCGACGACAGGCATACACGTTTTCGTAGATGAACTTGACCGATCCGAGGGACCTGAGTGTCGTCGTACTTGGAAAAAAAACACGTCGAGGTACTTGGCGATGTTCCCTGCTGTTCAGTGGTCGTTGGACTTGGCGTCCCGACCTGTAGTCGTTCGGGCTTCGTGGAAGAACTTGACGCTCACGGGGTCTCGGTCTCGACAAGAGAAGGCAGCGGGGTAACGTCCTTGACAGACGCAGCTGGTGTAGGGCAACCGTGGCGAGGCCGAAGGTGGGGTCTCAAGCAGGAGATGTCCACACCTGGAGCAGGGGAGCTGGTCGACGTCGTGCACGAGGCGAGGTCAAGGACGGTCGCAGGAGGCGGGACGGCCCGGATGACATGCATCCCGTCGAAGGCATGGCTCCGGGCGGAGGCAAGCGACCAGGGATGGAACGAGTTGCTCGTCCCCTGGCTCAGGCTCGAGTGCCTGGGGAAAAACGAACGCAGAGCGACTCGAGGCTCCGGCGAGTGGCGCGGCCTGTCGGGGTCCTGGACGTGGCGCACGAGAAAACAGCGGCAGCAAGGCGCTGCTCCGGTGGAGGGACTTGGCGCGCAGGGGCACTTGAGGGCGCGGGGGCACGACGGAGCTCGGCGGCGTGCTCCTCTGGGCGCGGACAAGGACGACGGCTGCGGTCACAGGCCGGCGCGGCAGAGGCATGGAGGAAAAAGACATGGGAGCAGGCGGGGCTGTGCTGGGAGGAGCTGGTGCCAACGGCGGCAGGGCATGGCAGGGCGAGGAAGAGGCCGGGCGTCGGGTCTGGTGGTGTGGCGCGAGGAAGAGAGCGTGAGGAGGGAGAGATGGGGATCGGGCTTCCTGGTGGTGCTGGAGGTCGAGCAGGGAGCGAGAGAGGAGGATGGGATCGGGCAGCGCGGTGCTGGAGGGAAGGAGATGGGATCGTGGGAGAGATGGATCGGGCTAGCGGTTCCCTGGCGGCGCGGGGAAACGAGGAGGAGTGGGATCGAGCACGGGGCGTGTCCTGCGGCTAGGGTTAGTGCGGCTGGGCTGCGGGATGGCCTTGGGCCAAATGGGCCAGCGTGGTGGAGTACTGGTTGGCTGGCTTGGGCCTTAGGGAGAAGTGGGGGAAGCTGGCTGGCCTGGCACTGAGGCCCAAGTGGCCAACTGGCCCTCTCTCTGCCCCTCATATTTCTTTAGCAGAAAAGACAAAAAAGAGAGGAAAAGAAAGAGAGGTTTAGGAAAATATTTTGGACAAGGGGATAATTTTCCCGAACTCAAAAAAATACGTTTGTTCCGAGAAAATAGAAAAGGCCAAGATTGGAAGATGAAAATTCAAACTCATTTGAATTTAATTCAAATGGGTTTGAACTAGGACTAGGTTCTAGGAGTGCCCAAAAATGTTGAGAATTTTGGTAGAGCTCCGGAAAAAGGTAAAAGAATTATCAGCAAAGTTTGGGAGTCGAAAATCGGAAGAAGGAAAAGGTCAAGGATTTAACACGCAAGTGGGTTGCAGATAATTCCAAATTAATGGAATATTTATAATAGCTCCCTAAATATCAGGAGGGTAATGTTATAAAGAGAAGTCACTCTTCCCTCGATTTAAATGGATCGAAAATCCACACAAATTATTTAGTTGAGATGCAAAAGATTTATGACATGATGCAATGCACAAGATGCAAAGATGAATGCAATAAACCAACAACTCACACGACGAAAACCCGGAAACCCTGGAAGGCATCTGAAGCTCCGGTCTTGGGGCGTCACAGTTTGCTTATTTTAATGAATCTATGGCTAGTAAAATAGTTTATAATCCATAAAGAAGTTGGAATACAGTAGGTTTAACACCAATATAAATAAAGAATGAGTTCATTACAGTACCTTGAAGTGGTCTTTTGTTTTCTTTCGCTAACGGAGCTCACGAGATTTTCTACTTTAAGTTTTGTGTTGTGAAGTTTTCAAGTTTTTGGTAAAGATTTGTTGGATTATGGAACAAGGAGTGGCAAGAGCCTAAGCTTGGGGATGCCCATGGCACCCCCAAGATAATCTAAGGACACCTAAAAGCCAAAGCTTGGGGATGCCCCGGAAGGCATCCCCTCTTTCGTCTACTTCTATCGGTAACTTTACTTGGAGCTATATTTTTATTCACCACATGATATGTGTTTTGCTTGGAGCGTCTTTTATGATTTGAGTCTTTGCTTGTTAGTCTACCACAATCATCCTTGCTGTACACACCTTTTAAGAGAGCCATACATGATTTGGAATTTGATAGAATACTCTATGTGCTTCACTTATATCTTTTGAGCTTTATAGTTTTGCTCTAGTGCTTCACTTATATCTTTTAGAGCACGGTGGTGGATTTGTTTTATAGAAACTATTGATCTCTCATGCTTCACTTAGATTATTTTGAGAGTCTTAATAGCATGGTAATTTTCTTAAAATCCTAATATGCTTGGTATGCAAGATTAATAATACAACTTTCTTATGAGTGTGTTGAATACTAAGAAAAGTTTGATGCTTGATGATTGTTTTGAGATATGGAGGTAATAATATCAAAGTCATGCTAGTTGAGTAGTTGTGAAATTGAGAAATACTTGTATTGAAGTTTGCAAGTCCCGTAGCATGCACGTATGGTAAACGTTATACAACAAATTTGAAACATGAGGTGTTATTTTATTGTCTTCCTTATGAGTGGCGGTCGGTGTGACGCCCGGATAGTTAAGCTACAGTAATTCCCTGCTAATGATGCCACGTCACCACAATATCGTTAATTAAACCCGTGTTGATTCAAACGGAATTCAAATTCAAATTTAAACTAAAGCCAAACACTGAAAGTTCTCAATCATTAAAACTAAAATGTTCTAAATGTGAAAATAAATGCAAAGGCTTATTGGCAAAGGAATCAACTTATTATAAAATATTTAAATGCCCTTACTTAAATAAAACTACAGCTTAGACAAATAAATAAATGCCTTTTTCAATTAATAAAATATTAACTAAGTTATTTAATTTCCCAAAACTATTGGGGCAATGACATGCTTATTAAAACTAAATTAGGTACAATTTTGATATTTTACAAAACTATAATAAAATAAAATAAAAACTAAAGAAAACAGAAAAGTAAAATATATAAAAAACAACAAAACAAACAAAAGAGAGAACACCCCCCCGGCCAACCGGCCTAGCAGGCCAAGCCAACTGGCCCGGGCCAGCCCCCCCCATTCCCACCTAACCCCCCCCGCCCCCCAAAACCCCACCCGTCCCCCCACTTCCCCCCCACTCGTTTCATTCGCCGTCGCCGCCGCCCAGAACCCCCGCCGGGGCCGGCCAGCCACCCGCCGTCGTCGGTGCTGCCTTCCCGTCCGTCTCCGTCGCTCGTCCTCGTCCCCCTCCTCGCCGGACGCCACCGCCGTACACCATCGCCGCCTCGTCCCGCCATTGCTTCGTCGGAGCCGCCCACCGTCATCGTCGCCTCCTCGTCCTCCTCATTGAGCACGCCTCGCTCAACTACAGGGCCTTGTGAGCCCCCTTCCCTTCCTCTCTTCCTCCCTGGCAGATCCACCGCCATGCCCGTCCGAGCCTCGCTCTCACCGTGCTCACTTCACGCGCTGCACGCCCGTCGCGTCGCATCTCCTCGTCTTGCGCCGGCTCCCTCTCCCCTCTATCCCCGCACGGGCACCACCGCGCTGGCTCGCCCGTCGCCTTGCCGCTGCACGCATCGTCCCGCACCCGCGCCGCATGTGCACGGGCTTGGCCCCGCACGGGTGCTCCCGCAACCGCGCCATGGCGCCTCACCATGGCCTCGCATGGTCCACCTCGCCCCGCCCGGCACGCCGCCGTGCACGCTCGGGCGCGTCGCCCCTGCTCGCTCCCTCGAGCGGCCTCCCTTGCCCAACCGGGTCCTAGCGCCCGTGGCGTTTGTTCGGCCGCAACGCCCGAACCCGCTATGGCCTTTGGCCCATTGACAGCCGGGGCCCAACCCAGAATGTATATAAAAAAATGTGTTAAAAGAAATAAAATTAGTAATTAATTAATGAGTTAATTAAGTCAATTAATCATGTTTAATTAATCTAATTAAGTTTGATTACCCTAATAACTACTTAAACTATTTAAACTGTTAGTTAGTCCATGTTTCAATGACAGTAGGGACCCACTGGTCAATTTGACCAGTCAATGGTCAATGCCGACTGGGCTGTTGACTTTGACTGGCCCCACCAGTCAGTCTCTGCTGACTGGGCAGTTGACCAAGTCAACTGGGCCTACTAGTCAGCCACACAAGCCCTTCTGTGGGTACATTTCTGTGTACCCATAGCAATTAAACATTTAATTTTTGAATTAAATAAATCCTGAAAATGATTTAAATCCTTTAAAAGTAATAGAAAATAAATCGTAGCTCAGATGGAAAAACTTTGTACATGAAAGTTGCTCAGAACGACGAGACAAACCTGAATACGCAACCCGCTCGTCCGCCACGCATCCCTAGCATAGAGAACACGCAACTTTCCCCCTCCGGCTCCTCTGCCCGAAAACGCAAAACACCGGGGATAATTTCCCGGATGTTCCCCCTTCACCGGTACCACCTCGTACCGCGTTAGGGCACACCTAGCATCACGCTTTGTCATGTCATGCATCATCTTGCATTTGTTTGCATTATATTTATTGTTTCTTCCCCCTCTTCTCTCGCTAGACACTGAGACCGACGCCGCTGCTACCCAGTTCGACTACGGTGTTGACGACCACTCTTTCTTGCCAGAGCAACCAGGCAAGCCCCCCCTTTGATCACCAGATATCGCCTACTCTTCTCTATACTGCTTGCATTAGAGTAGTGTAGCATGTTAATGCTTTCCGATATTCCTATCCTGATGCATAGCCTGTCCTTGCTACTACTGTTGCTACCATTACCTGCTATCCTACTGCTTAGTATAGGATGCTAGTGTTCCATCAGTGGCCCTACACTCTTGTCCGTCTGCCATGCTATACTACTGGGCCGTGATCACTTCGGGAGATGATCACGGACATATACTATATACTTTACACAGTTACATTACCTGTGGTACTGTTCGGAGTTGGGGGCTGAAGGGGCAGGTGGCTCCATCCCGGTAGAGGTGGGCCTGGGTTCCCGACGTCCCCCGACTGTTACTTTGTGGCGGAGCGACAGGGCAGGTTGAGACCACCTAGGAGAAAGGTGGGCCTAGCCCTGGTCGGTGTTCGCGGATACTTAACACGTTTAACGAGATCTTGGTATTTGATCTGAGTCTGGCTACTGGCCTATACGCACTAACCATCTACGCGGGGACAGTTATGGGCACTCGACGTCGTGGTATCAACCGAAGCCTTCGTGACATCAACGACTGAGTGGCGCGCGCCGGATTGGACCGTAAGCCTGCTCATGTATTAAGGGGGCTAGTTCTTCTTCCGGCCGCGTTCGCAATGTGCAGGTGTGCAAAGGGTGATGGGCCCAAACCCCTGCGCCATAGGATTTAGACCGGCGTGCTGACCTCTCTATTGTGCCTAGGTAGGGCTGCGACGTGTTGATCTTACGAGGCCGGGCATGACCCAGGAAAGTGTGTCCGGCCAAATGGGATCGAGCGTGTTGGGTTATGTGGTGCACCCCTGCAGGGAAGTTAATCTATTCGAATAGCCGTGATCTTCGGTAACAGGACGACTTGGAGTTGTACCTTGACCTTATGACAACTAGAACCGGATACTTAATAAAACACACCCTTCCAAGTGCCAGATACAACCGGTGATCGCTCTCTAACAGGGCGACGAGGAGAGGATCGCCGGGTAGGATTATGCTATGCGATGCTACTTGGAGGACTTCAGTCTACTCTCTTCTACATGCTGCAAGACGGAGGCTGCCAGAAGCGTAGTCTTCGAAAGGACTAGCTATCCCCCCTTATCCCGGCTTTCTGCAGTTCAGTCCACATATAATAGCCTTATTCCAGTTGATACCAATGCATACATATGTAGTATAGCTCCTTGCTTGCGAGTACTTTGGATGAGTACTCACGGTTGCTTTCTCCCTCTTTTCCCCTATCCCTTCTACCTGGTTGTCGCAACCAAATGTTGGAGCCCAGGAGCCAGACGCCACCTTCGACGACGACTCCTACTACACCGGAGGTGCCTACTACTACGTGCTGCCCGCTGACGACGACTAGGAGTAGTTTAGGAGGATCCCAGGCAGGAGGCCTGCGCCTCTTTCGACCTGTATCCCAGTTTGTGCTAGCCTTCTTAAGGCAAACTTGTTTAACTTATGTCTGTACTCAGACATTGTTGCTTCCGCTGACTCGTCTATGATCGAGCTCTTGTATTCGAGCCCTCGAGGCCCCTGGCTTGTAATATGATGCTTGTATGACTTATTTTATTTGTAGAGTTGTGTTGTGATATCTTCCCATGAGTCCTTGATCTTGATCGTACACATTTGCGTGCATGATTAGTGTATGGTCAAATCGGGGGCGTCACAAGTTGGTATCAGAGCCGACTGCCTGTAGGAATCCCCCTTCCACACTCCTTGGCCGAAGTTGAGTCTATACATTACAAAACTTTTACTAACATGGCTGTGTGCCTTATGGGCCCACATCGCCATCTGGGTGGTATTAGGATCTTTTACTCCTCGATCTTTACTCTGGGATTCTGATCTCTCTTCTATTTGGGTTTAATGATTTTTCTAAAATCTAACTTTGGGTTCTCGAAAATACTTCTCCCGGAGAGCCCCTTCAGTCCAGATGATCGCCTACTGCACCAGAAAATTTTGAAGATACTCTCTGATGTTTCCCCGAGACCCTTGTGCCCTTCGCCGTTGCAATTCCATACCACCGATAAATCCCTATGGAAAGCTACATACACTTGTCGTCCATAACTTCATTTCCAATTTGATCTTGTTATTACAAGATACCCTGAAATAATATTCGATCTTCCGAAAATCCTTAGCAACTTATTGCTTTTGGAATTCTTGCTTGCTTGCATTACGGTTAATCCCATAAGTATAGTAATCCTATTGGCATCCCTTGTCACTATCATTCTTGAGTCCATTGATTCAGTAAGTTGTGAATGTTCACAATCATCAGTCGAATCCTAGGATTATCCTTTCGGCTCAGACGTCATTTGGATATGAGCTGGTTCTTGACCAATCAATGCCTTGATCGGTTGTGCTTTTAAGTCAATTTAACTTATTCGTTTTCGATCAGAACGATTGCTTCTGATCCCTTGATTTGGAAATAAAAAAAAATCTTTGCATTAAGCTTTGAATTAGTAAGTTGTTTCTATAATCTGATGCCTTGGCATTCCTTCTTCCTCTGATTGAGTTCCGATACTCACATCATCCTCGTTGTTGATCGCCATACCCATTGCCGGGTTATTATCCAACAGTGTCCTTGACGACCTAAATTCTTGTGATTCTTTACTGGATACATAATGCCTTTGGTAAATTGTATCCTCTACTTTTTACAACCTTACTCTACTTTTGAGTTTGTGTTATTTACTCTTGAAGTTCATGGTATATGTTCTAAGAAGCCCCGATGGGTTGAACCTATGCCTTCCTTAATATGTGTGGACTCGAAAGTTTTCGTGAGTGATACTCTTTTGGTATTTTACAAGATTAAATTTCAACACGACCACTTCATCGAACGCGAGAAGTAAATGAAAGGTTATGCATTGGAGAAGTGGGAGTCGACCTTGAACTTTGTGTTCATGCCCATGGACACAATGTAGATCCTATCATGGTAGCTTCTTGTAATAATAACTATTTCCTTGATATAATATCCTTTGATATCGGTGAATTGATCCTTTGCGATCGTGGTTCCGACCATATGTTCTTCTTGGATCCCATTTCTCGGACAAGTTGAAGTACTTGTCTTCTACAAAGCAATACACTAGTCCAACCTCTACTTTGATATCTCTTCGAGTATTACCCCCTGGTATCTCGAGATTATCTTAGAACTACATAACTTCCTATGAGTTCTTCATCGAGTACTACATTCTCACTGATTACAATTTTTCATGGGCTCTGAGTTGTTAAACACTCAAAGACACCAATAATTGAACCGAGTCCGCATTACGGTTCAACAACTCTTAGTAATCTTCTTTAAGTACGAGTTTGTACCCGATCACGCCATTCTAGCCCGTATGGCTATGTCATTGTCTTGATGATTTTAACTGTGCTACCTGGTCCTTATTCCCGGAGCAGCACTTTCGACGATGAGCTAAGCTTATGTCGATTTTCCTCGTCATATCATTTCGCCTTGAACAACAAGCTCGATTTTGAGTTTGTGTCGTACTAGTGGTTCAAATAACCTTCCACTTCATCATTCGTTTGACTTGATGTCATCATCGATCGATTAGATCTTCATGAAATCTCTCGACAAATGTGTCGTGATCATCATCAGTATTCCGAGCTCTTCCAGAATATCAATCAAATTCATGATGAGAATTACCATCCTTGCCCTCGATGATTGTGTTATCATCGACAACATTCTTGCCTTCCCACAACACAAAACTTGTTCATGTTATGATTGCAACTTGCTATCCAGCTTGTATGATGTTCCACCTTGAAGTATTAATGTCCTTTATGACAAGGATGTTGTGAGGATTGCTCCACCTCTTAAGAATTCTTGCTATATTGATGCTTCTCACCATCACCATTCTTCTTGGTCCTCGTGTTGATTCCAACCGGTGTACCAACAAGTGAACGGTGCGGTTTGGATTCTGCACTTCTAGCAACCCTATTGCTTTGAAGTTAATGGTCGGCCGTTCATTCTTAGACTATTGATTATTGAATCACCATTGCGACGTTGGTCGTGCAACCCAGCCCATATTTCGGGTGCACCTTTCAACCATTGTTTAATTGTGTATGTTTTCCTCGAACATACATCATTATACCATTTGATCTGACAAATGTTATCTCCTTGTTCACATAGTTGTGGAAATCCATCTTTTGTTAATCTCGATGAATTGTCGCTGATTCCATCAGCCACCTCCTCATTCTCTCCTTGATTTAATGATGAACTCTTGTTTCGGAACTCGCTTCCATAGTTCAATCCCCGAGAATCTTACAATGTAATCTCGACAATTTGTGTTGCACCTTTCTTCTCACGCATCTTGAGTCTGAGGTATCCTGACACCAATAAGATCTGAATCCTGATCAGATATGATGGTTGGGACATTTTCCAAGAGTTATAACATTGGTCTTTATATGACCCGGTAAGATGATGACATGCCTAGCACACCTGGCCGGAGGCCCTATTGTTATAGTTCCCTTTTCAGCAAGGTTATCCATTCTTCCATGAGGAAATTGTAAGACTTATTCTACAAGTTAATCCTGATAAATCCTTCGTGTATCCAAAGTCTGACCTTTGCTTGAAGACCATGTTAATGCTATCTCGAAGCATGTTTGTGGTACTCCGATTTTCGATAAAAACATTTGAAGCACAATGCTAAATTTTCCTGCTCAATTATCCAAACACTGTTGTATGGGTAATGTCATGAAAAATTTCTCCCCTACCTAAAGAGTTTTCTACATTATATCCTGTCATGGATATCATGCTCTGCTTATCCTTGGAAAGGATATACCCCTGAAATATCTGATAATCATATTTTCCTTTCCATTATTTGGTTTAACCTTTATGGTGATCATTATGGTCTAAGTAGTATTAATTCCCTGCTTATGTAAACCCCTCGTGTACAATTCTGTCAGTAAGACCCTGTTACTTTTGTTGATGACATCCCGGTAGCCACGGATGGACGAGAACATTGCCTAATGGTCTGCCTCGTTCCACAAAAAGGAAAATGGTTCTCTTCGTCCCTCGCCCTTGGTACCAACGATGCTGTCAACATAACTGACCAGTTATTCTCTGACATGCCTTGCTTACATGATCGTGCAAGACGTCACCCCTCTTCCTACTATTAACCCACATGGTGGGCCCATAACCCACAGTTCCACAGGATCGAAACCTGACTCTCCTGTACACCCCCTGTTCGCAAGGTTGTTCCTCGTGTGTGGCCTCGTATGTAATTCACGGACCACCTTCCTAGTGACCTATTTTGGTAACACAAGCAATACTTATTCCCATTGCTCTAGACCCCTTTCACACTCTGTTTCAGGCAACGGACGATTGCCTACCTGCTTGAAACTTCCCATGATGCCTCCTTACTTTACTCTCGATATCTTCTTAAGTTTCAATTCGAGAGTTACTTTCCGCCACCTTCCCCGATGTTATCGACTAGATAGTCAACCTTGCAGAGGTCCATTCTTTTGGAATACCCACCCTTTATTCTTTCGTAAGTACGATGGAGTTCCCGAAGAAAGGATGCCGACTTCATCACGATGACTTGAAGAAGAGAAACAAAGACATCAACGAAGAGGATCGACTACTTCGGGAAGAGCAACCAAGGCCGAGCAGATTCGTTAGGATTTCGTAACCAGACATTCCCCCTTAAAAACATCTTAAATCTCGGGACGAGATTTCTTGTAGTTGAGGAAAATTGTGACGCCCGGATAGTTAAGCTACAGTAATTCCCTGCTAATGATGCCACGTCACCACAATATCGTTAATTAAACCCGTGTTGATTCAAACGGAATTCAAATTCAAATTTAAACTAAAGCCAAACACTGAAAGTTCTCAATCATTAAAACTAAAATGTTCTAAATGTGAAAATAAATGCAAAGGCTTATTGGCAAAGGAATCAACTTATTATAAAATATTTAAATGCCCTTACTTAAATAAAACTACAGCTTAGACAAATAAATAAATGCCTTTTTCAATTAATAAAATATTAACTAAGTTATTTAATTTCCCAAAACTATTGGGGCAATGACATGCTTATTAAAACTAAATTAGGTACAATTTTGATATTTTACAAAACTATAATAAAATAAAATAAAAACTAAAGAAAACAGAAAAGAAAAATATATAAAAAACAACAAAACAAACAAAAGAGAGAACACCCCCCCGGCCAACCGGCCTAGCAGGCCAAGCCAACTGGCCCGGGCCAGCCCCACCCCATTCCCACTTAACCCCCCACGTCCCCGAAAACCCTAGCCGTCGCCCCACTTCCCCCCTTCGATCGGGGGCATTCGCCGTCGCCGCCGCCCGGAACCCCCGCCGGGGCCGGCCAGCCACCCGCCGTCGTCGGTGCTGCCTTCCCGTCCGTCTCCGTCGCTCGTCCTCGTCCCCCTCCTCGCCGGACGCCACCGCCGTACACCATCGCCGCCTCGTCCCGCCATTGCTTCGTCGGAGCCGCCCACCGTCATCGTCGCCTCCTCGTCCTCCTCATTGAGCACGCCTCGCTCAACTACAGGGCCTTGTGAGCCCCCTTCCCTTCCCTCTTCCTCCCTGGCAGATCCACCGCCATGCCCGTCCGAGCCTCGCTCTCACCGTGCTCCACTTCACGCGCTGCACGCCCGTCGCGTCGCATCTCCTCGTCCTGCGCCGGCTCCCTCTCCCCTCTATCCCCGCACGGGCACCACCGCGCCGGCTCGCCCGTCGCCTTGCCGCTGCACGCATCGTCCCGCACCCGCGCCGCATGTGCACGGGCTTGGCCCCGCACGGGTGCGCCCGCAACGCGCGCCTGGCGCCTCACCATGGCCTCGCATGGTCCGCCTCGCCCCGCCCGGCACGCCGCCGTGCGCGCTCGGGCGCGTCGCCCCTGCTCGCTCCCTCGAGCGGCCTCCCTGCCCCAACCGGGTCCTAGCGCTCGTGGCGCTTGTTCGGCCGCAACACCCGAACCCGCTATGGCCTTTGGCCCATTGACAGCCGGGGCCCAGCCCAGAATGTATATAAAAAAATGTGTTAAAATAAATAAAATTAGTAATTAATTAATGAGTTAATTAAGTCAATTAATCATGTTTAATTAATCTAATTAAGTTTGATTACCCTAATAACTACTTAAACTATTTAAACTGTTAGTTAGTCCATGTTTCAATGACAGTAGGGACCCACTGGTCAATTTGACCAGTCAATGGTCAATGCCGACTGGGCTGTTGACTTTGACTGGCCCCACCAGTCAGTCTTTGCTGACTGGGCAGTTGACCAAGTCAACTGGGCCTACTGGTCAGCCACACAAGCCCTTTTGTGGGTACATTTCTGTGTACCCATAGCAATTAAACATTTAATTTTTGAATTAAATAAATCCTGAAAATGATTTAAATCTTTTAAAAGTAATAGAAAATAAATCGTAGCTCAGATGGAAAAACTTTGTACATGAAAGTTGCTCAGAACGACGAGACAGACCTGAATACACAGCCCGTTCGTCCGCCACGCATCCCTAGCATAGCGAACACGCAACTTCCCCCTCCGGCTCCTCTGCCCGAAAACGCGACCCCCCTTCACCGGTACCACCTCGTACCGCGTTAGGGCACTCCTAGCATCACGCTTTGTCATGTCATGCATCATCTTGCATTTGTTTACATTATATTTATTGTTTCTTCCCCCTCTTCTCTCGCTAGACACCGAGACCGACGCCGCTGCTACCCAGTTCGACTACGGTGTTGACGACCACTCTCTCTTGCCAGAGCAACCAGGCAAGCCCCCCCCTTTGATCACTAGATATCGCCTACTCTTCTCTATACTGCTTGCATTAGAGTAGTGTAGCATGTTACTGCTTTCCGTTATTCCTATCCTGATGCATAGCCTGTCCTTGCTACTACTGTTGATACCATTACCTGCTATCCTACTGCTTAGTATAGGATGCTAGTGTTTCATCAGTGGCCCTACACTCTTGTCCGTCTGCCATGCTATACTACTGGGCCGTGATCACTTCGGGAGGTGATCACAGGCATATACTATATACTTTACACTATTACATTACCGGTGATACTGTTTGAAGATGGGGGCTGAAGGGGCAGGTGGCTCCATCCAGGTAGTGGTGGGCCTGAGTTCGCAACGGCCCCCGACTGTTACTTTATGGTGGAGCGATAGGGCAGCTTGAAACCACCTAGGAGAGAGGTGGGTCTGGCCCTGGTCGGTGTTTGCGGATACTTAACACGTTTAACAAGATCTTGGTATTTGATCCGAGTCTGGCTACTGGCCTATACGCACTAACCATCTATGCTGGGACAGTTATGGGCACTCGACGTCGTGGTATCAGCCAAAGCCTTCGTGACGTCAGCGACTGAGTGGCGCGCGCCGGATTGGACCGTAAGCCTGCTCTTGTATTAGGGGGGCTAGTTCTGCTTCCGGCCGCATACGCAACGTGCTGGTGTGCAATGGGCGATGGGCCCAGACCCCTGCGCCATAGGATTTAGACCGGCGTGCTGACCTCTCTGTTGTGCCTAGGTAGGGCTGCGACATGTTGATCTTTCGAGGCCGGGCATGACCCAGGAAAGTGTGTCCGGCCAAATGGGATCGAGCGTGTTGGGTTATGTGGTGCACCCCTGCAGGGAAAGTTAATCTATTCGAATAGCCGTGATCTTCGGTAACAGGACGACTTGGAGTTGTACCTTGACCTTATGACAACTAGAACCGGATACTTAATAAAACACACCCTTCCAAGTGCCAGATACAACCGGTGATCGCTCTCTCACAGGGCGACGAGGGGAGGATCATCGGTTAGGATTATGCTATGCGATGCTACTTGGAGGACTTCAGTCTACTCTCTTCTACATGCTGCAAGACGGAGGCTGCCAGAAGCGTAGTCTTCGAAAGGACTAGCTATCCCCCTTATTCCGGCTTTCTGCAGTTCAGTCCACATATAATAGCCTTATTCCAGTTGATACCAATGCATACATATGTAGTATAGCTCCTTGCTTGCGAGTACTTTGGATGAGTACTCACGGTTGCTTTCTCCCTCTTTTCCCCCTATCCCTTCTACCTGTTTTTTTTCCCCCCCCTTTCCTTTCTTACCTGGTTGTCGCAACCAAATGTTGGAGCCCAGGAGCCAGACGCCACCTTCGACGACGACTCCTACTACACCGGAGGTGCCTACTACTACGTGCTGCCCGCTGACGACGACCAGGAGTAGTTTAGGAGGATCCCAGGCAGGAGGCCTGCGCCTCTTTCGATCTGTATCCCAGTTTGTGCTAGCCTTCTTAAGGCAAACTTGTTTAACTTATGTCTGTACTCAGATATTGTTGCTTCCGCTGACTCGTCTATGATCGAGCTCTTGTATTCGAGCCCTCGAGGCCCCTGGCTTGTAATATGATGCTTGTATGACTTATTTTATTTGTAGAGTTGTGTTGTGATATCTTCCCGTGAGTCCTTGATCTTGATCGTACACATTTGCGTGCATGATTAGTGTATGGTCAAATCGGGGGCGTCACAGTCGGGGACGATCGATGGTCTTTTCCTACCAATCTATCCCCCTAGGAGCATGCGCGTAGTGCCGAGGTTTTTGATGACTTGTATATTTTTGCAATAAGTATGTGAGTTCTTTATGACTAATGTTGATTCCATGGACTATACGCACTCTCACCCTTCCATCCTTGCTAGCCTCTTCGGTACCGTGCATTGCCCTTTCTCACATTGAGAGTTGGCGCAAACTTCGCCGGTGCATCCAAACCCCGTGATATGATACGCTCTTTCACACATAAACCTCCTTACATCTTCCTCAAAATAGCCACCATACCTACCTATTATGGCATTTCCATAGCCATTCTGAGATATATTGCCATGCAACTTTCCATCATTCCGTTCGTCATGACACATTCATCATTGTCATATTGCTTAACATGATCATGTAGTTGACATAGTATTTGTGGCAAAGCCACCGTTCATAATTCTTTCATACATGTCACTCTTGGTTCATTGCATATCCCAGTACACCGCCGGAGGCATTCATATAGAGTCATCTTTGTTCTAGTATCGAGTTGTAATCATTGAGTTGTAAATAAATAGAAGTGTGATGATCATCATCATTAGAGCATTGTCCCAAGTGAGGAATAAAAAAAGAGAAGGCCAAAAAAAAGAAAGGCCATAAAAAAGGAAAGGCCCAGAAAAATGAGAGAAAAAGAGAGAAGGGACAATGTTACTATCCTTTTACCACACTTGTGCTTCAAAGTAGCACCATGATCTTCATAGTAGAGAGTCTCTCATGTTATCACTTTCATATACTAGTGGGAATTTTTTTTCATTATAGAACTTGGCTTGTATATTCCAACAATGGGCCTCCTCAAGTGCCCTAGGTATTCGTGAGCAAGCAAGTTGGATGCACACCCACTAGTTTCTTTTGTTGAGCTTTTATACATTTATAGCTCTAGTGCATCCGTTGCATGACAATCCCTACTCCTTGCATTAACATCAATTGGTGGGCATCTCCATAGCCCATTGATTAGCCTCGTTGATGTGAGACTTTCTCCTTTTTTGTCTTCTCCACATAACCCCCTCATTATATTCTATTCCTCCCATAGTGCTATGTCCATGGCTCGCGCTAATATATTGCGTGAAAGTTTATAGGTTTGAGATTACTAAAGTATGAAACAATTGCTTGGCTTGTCATTGGGGTTGTGCATGATGAGAGCATTCTTGTGTGACGAAAATGAAACATGACTAAACTATATGATTTTGTAGGGATGAACTTTCTTTGGCCATGTTATTTTGAGAAGACATAATTGCTTAGTTAGTATGCTTGAAATATTATCATTTTTATGTCAATATGAACTTTTGTCTTGAATTTTTCAGATCTGAATATTCATACCACAATTAAGAAGAATTATATTAAAATTATGCCAAGTAGCACTCCGCATCAAAAATTCTCTTTTTACCATCTACCTACTCGAGGACGAGCAGGAATTAAGCTTGGGGATGCTTGATACGTCTCCAACGTATCTATAATTTTTGATTGCTTCATACTATATTATCTACTGTTTTGGACATTATTGGGCTTTATTATCCACTTTTATATTATTTTTGGAACTAACCTATTAACCGGAGGCTCAGCCCAGAATTGCTGTTTTTGCCTATTTCAGTGTTTCGGAGAAACATAATATCAAACGGAGTCCAAACGGAATGAAATCTTCGGAAACATGATTTTCTCATTAGATAAGACCCAGGAGACTTGGACCCTCCGTCAAGAAAGCCACGAGGCGGTCACGAGGGTGGAGGGCGCCCCCCTAGGGCGCGCCCCCTGCCTCGTGGGCCCCTCGAAGCTCCACCGACGTACTCCTTCCTCCTATATATACCTACGTACCCCCAAACGATTGGGGACGAAGCCAAAAACCCAATTCCACCGCCGCAACTTTCTGTATCCACGAGATCCCATCTTGGGGCATGTTCCGGAGCTCCGCCGGAGGGGGCATCGATCACGGAGGGCTTCTACATCATCATCCAAGCCCCTCCGATGAAGTGTGAGTAGTTTACTTCAGACCTACGGGTCCATAGTTAGTAGCTAGATGGCTTATTCTCTCTTTTTGGATCTCAATACAATGTTCTCCCCCTCTCTTGTGGAGATCTATTCGATGTAATCTTCTTTTTGTGGTGTGTTTGTTGAGACCGATGAATTGTGCGTTTATGATCAAGTCTATCTATGAATAATATTTGAATCTTCTCTGAATTCTTTATGTATGATTGGTTATCTTTGCAAGTCTCTTCGAATTATCAGTTTGGTTTGGCATACTAGATTGGTTGTTCTTGCCATGGGAGAAGTGCCTAGCTTTGGGTTCGATCTTGCGGTGTCCTTTCCCAGTGACAGAAGGGGCAGCAAGGCACGTATTGTATTGTGGCCATCAAGGATAACAAGATGGGTTTTTTTATCATATTGCATGAAACTATCTCTCTACATCATGTCATCTTGCTTAAGGCATTACTCTGTTTTTAACTTAATACTCTAGATGCATGCTGGATAGCGGTCGATGAGTGGAGTAATAGTAGTAGATGCAGGCAGGAGTCGGTCTACTTGTCTCGGACGTGATGCCTATATACATGATCATACCTAGATATTCGCATAACTATGCTCAATTCTGTCAATTGCTCAACAGTAATTTGTTCACCCACCGTAGAATACTTATGCTCTTGAGAGAAGCCACTAGTGAAACCTATGGCCTCCGGGTCTCTTTCTCATCATATCAATCTCCATCACTTTATTATTTCTTTGCTTTTACTTTCCCTTTTACTTTTCACTTTGCATCTCTATACCAAAAATACCAAAAATATTATTTATCATCTCTATCAGATCTCACTTTCATAAGTGACCGTGAAGGGATTGACAACCCCTAAGCGCGTTGGTTGCATTGAGCTATTGTTTTTGTGTAGGTACGAGGGACTCGCGCGTAGCCTCCTACTGGATTGATACCTTAGTTCTCAAAAGCTGAGGGAAATACTTACGCTACTTTGCTGCATCATCCTCTCCTCTTCGGGGAAATCTAACGCAGTGCTCAAGAGGTAGCAATTAGCTACCTAACACAATATATGAAATGCCTAAATTAACCCTACAAAATCCCTCAAAATCCCCCAACCCCCCCCCCCTCAGAAAGAAAAAAAAAAAAACCTAGCCCTTGAACTACTGACACGTGGAAGCTTATTGGTCCCGGTTGGGCAAGCCGCAGCGGCCACGTGGAGGCCCATCTGTCCCGGTTGGTGTAAAAACCAGGACTAAAGGTGTTGGGCTTTAGTACCGACCCTTTAGTCCCAGTTGCCGAACCGAGACCAATGGGCCTTATGAACCGGGAGAAATGAGCCTTTTTCTACTGGTGTCTAGTTGTATTAGTAGGGTATTTTCGTCACTTGGCTCGCCATGTCTCATTTCCCCGCTCTGCCTCGGCCTCTCCTCCTGCGTGGCAGAGTTCCTCCCTCTCCAGCGATTCGCTCACTGTTGCTTGCCAGCAGCCGCATTCGACATTCATATGGTCCCATCGCGTGAAGCTTTGAGGTACGTTACCGTCGATCAAGTGTTTTTTTGCTCTGGACTCGCCTCTGCGCCTAGGGGTTCAAGGGAGCAGGGATTGCCGAGGGGGCTGGTAGTCGCCTCGAGTCGATTCATTCTGCAGGGAGCTGGTGAAGAAAGGGAATGGGACGTGTCACCGGTTAGGTGGCATCGGTCGGGTGGCACGGCCACTGCTGCGGCGCAGCGACAGCTCATAACTGGTGGTGTGTGTTGGCTGCCGCGTTTTTGTGGCACGACTATGATCGTGGAAGCTGTATGGAGTTGTATCTCAGGTTAGTCTTGCGGGATCTGGTCAGTTTAGGTTTTTCATGGACCGCCTGGATTCCTTTAGCTTTTGTGATCTTCGTTGTCTATGGAGTTTACTGGCCATTATCAACGGGGTTTCTTCCGTGGCGGTGATTTACTTTACGGATCGCAGTCATAGTCGTCTCCTGGTCTACACCGATGACTTTCCCGCTGCTGCTTCTACAGGCTCCTAGAATTCAAAAAAATTGCTCCGCTGAGTTCGAGGCCTAGAGGCGGCATGACTTCGGCACACCCAAGATTTAAATGTATTTTTATTATTCTGTAAGGGTTTGTTTGTAAGGATCGCAAAAAAAGCATAGACAATATCTTTGATTCTAAATAATGACCAGTAATTCTTGTTTAATTTTTTTAACAAGCAAATGCACAAAATAAGTGAGCCTAACGGGTTTGAGTCCCGAAAACAGCGTCTTGCAGTAACAAAGGGAAAGACATCGTACAAATTACCCAAAGTGGTTTGACTCTTCCTCAGATCCGGCACAAGCGGGAGCTACTTGCATGGGGCTGCCTATTTTTAGTGCATTGAATAAGTCACCGAACTGAATATGACCTGCGAGACATGAGTTGCCAAGACAGTCATATCAGAACTACAACAAATCATTAATAATCATCTCCACAAAGTAACATGCTCCTTCTCTAAAAAAACAAACATGCTCCTATTATGTACATGGAGTATCAAAACCATCACTGCATGTATGGATGATGTATGCACAAGTCTTTTTGCGCTAAGAAACTCTTGGTTGACACACACGCATCTTTTTTCGTATGCTTTGAGGAAATGAAACGTCATATCAAGAACTTACAATTAATTAAGGAAACTGTTCATTTATGGGACTTGGAACTATTGACCCTTTTTAGATTTTCATTGCAAAATCTTAAACCAGACAAACATGACCCTGAGCTTTTGAATCATGATTGCTTCGTTTCCTAACCCCACTCGAAGATTGATCACATGTCAGTGATTTCTCACACGAAACAAGTTAGTATAAACAGGTTAAATCAATTGAAACAAAATGTACTATAAAAAAATAACTGACATGATTAAAAAAGTTAGTTACAAAATCAATTAAAAAACGAACGCTTCCAGGTTATATGGTTGCTGCAGAGAAATCTCCCTTGTTTCTGGCACTAAGTTTGACATCTTCCCTCAGCCTCGACCCTTGATTTGAAAATTTTAAGACATCAATAAATTGTTTCAAAGACCCAATGCGATGGAACATTGCTTGACTTAGTCGGTAGCTAAAACATGGACCTTGTAGAATACAGGGAGACCATTTATTCAGTATTATATGCATGTTACTATTCTAAGACCTCAGATTGAAATAAATTTCCTGCCTTCTAAACATTGCAACTTATGATCTGATTCTTCATTGGCCTTTGTCGGAAAAGCACCAGGAGACGATTGAGAAACAGGTGGAGGTGGTATAGCACTCCTGGTAAGCATCTTGAGCATGTAATGCCCAAAACGCCACTATGACTTATCAAGTTCAGTTATATCACACTATCAGTCTAGTCTCTAATCTCAAACTCAGACATTATCTAGACTAAATTGCACCAACTCAACAGTGTAGAGTTGGCTACGTCCAGACGGTAACTCTAGAAGAGGACTCCAGAGAAGATCTCCTCATTTACGTTCCAATCAAATTCCCAATGCAACTTATTCCCCGGGAAATTGCACTAGCCACTACCACTGGTCTAGTGACATTCATCATGCTCATTATTGTTGCTCTCCTCACACATTTGATCATCCATTCTCCCTCTAGCAACTAAACATGAATCCGCTATTCAAGTAAGGTAGTTATTTGTAGAAGGTTAAGGAATGGACATGGTGTGTGGCCCAGACATAATTCCTGCACCAAACTTCACATGACAGTTGTTGTGGCAATTTATTTCTTCCCCTTGTTACCTTTATTCCCCGACAGAAGGTGATGTAATTGTTGAAAAACTGTTGACGCTTTGTGGTGCCCATCCACAATTAAGCAAACCAAAACTGAATACTGCAACAAACAAGGACAAAGCGACGATTGCGAAGTGGAAAAACAACGAACATGGCTATAGTTTACATGTGCACCAATGTTCAAAGTTCTGAACCTGCTGAAATAATGTTGTGTGATGGCACTGCGTTTCTTGCTATAACTGTAAACACAAATGATATTTTCTTGAAGTTTGAAAAGCATTGGGGTAGAATCAGTTCATTCTACTACATGTTGTTGACCTACAGCAGTTCCAGTTAAATCAGTCACAGAACATCAGTTTTCACAACTCTGGTTGAATTTAAATGAACATATGCAGTGTGAAATCTCGAATTTCTCCATCTTTGAATTCGATATATAAGCGAACATGGCAGTGGCAAACTAACCGAAGTGACAGGCGAAGTAATTGGGACCTTAACAAAAACGGCAAATCGAAATTCTCAGAGAAAAATAATTATGATAAAAAGTTGGAAAATGAAAAAAGAATATCAGAGCCAGGTTTCGATCCTGGGACCTGTGGGTTATGGGCCCACCACGCTTCCGCTGCGCCACTCTGATTTTGTCGTACTGAAGACGATTCTCTTATTGTTGATTGGGTAGCAACGATAGACAGACAAACAACGATGGGAAGGAATCTCCTCTGTTCTCATAGATGGAGAAGGAAATCGGTGAATTCAAAACTTTTGATTCAGTCGTTGTTTGTCTGTTGATATACTATTTTCAAAGAAATCTGGCCTCATATTGTTGCTGGTAGCTTGCAGTAACTGAGAACACTAGTAGTTATTGTAAATTTGTCCAAACTGTCTGCCAAATATGACCATGATAGAGCCATTGTGCTGAGCTAGCAAAGGAGAGTGTCTCAGCTAGTTGTATGTTTAAGATTAAAAATAACACTAAGTGTATATGTGCTTATGATTCTAGTTTGCCAATATGCAAATAAAGCCTGAATACAAAGATTGCTTGCTTTCCATGTGAGTATCTGAAGTTTGACCCAAATCTGAGATAACATGCATGTAAACGGGCGTTGTATATGCTCTTCGACTTTCATTTTGTTTTCCTAAATGCACACCATATCACCTTTCTGTCGCTGATTTTCTGTCCAATGATATCAAATTGTTTCATGATATAACTGTGACCACAAATGATATATGTTTGATATCTGAAAGTGTGCACCTCCTGTTGTGTATTGGATTTTAAGAAGCGAGCGTGTGATGACGAGCAAACTGTAGATCATTTAGGGGGTTTTATAATTTTGTCCTTGTAATAAACTTGGTAACTGGTGTAGTGCATATGTGTTGTGTTGTCAGGTTGCAATTGTCATAAGCACCTAGTCAACAGTATTTGTGGAGGCCTGGAGCTGCAAGTTGTGTAGCAGCCCATGCCATGGTCAGTTGTGGCTGACAAACTGTGCTGTAGAGCACGTCCTTGATCTGGAGGGCGTAGCTCATAGTGTGCACACTGATGCCCACGTAGGTGAAGTGGGCAGTGTATAAAAGCTACTCTACATCTGTGTAGCAGGTAAGCCAAAGAAAAGAAAAAAGAGGAAGGCACCCAAAGCAAAAGGTGCTGGAAAACACCTGTGTCGACGTCTCACTGTTCTTGGCTCGCGCCCTCGCCGGCATTGATCTTTCCCCAAGCTGTGTGTGTAGGGCTGGAAACAAAGCTCGAAGCTCGTGAGCTAAACGAGTAGCTTGTGACTCGGCTCGAATCGACTCGAACTCGAAGAATAACGAGTCGAGCCAAGCTTTAGTTTAAGATCGTTTATAGACCAAGTTAAACGAGCCAATCTCACGAGTACTCGTGTAACTCGTTAGGCTCGGTACAAAAAATCAGCCACTCTCAATACAAAAAAAGATCAGCCACTCAGTACCCTATGTCCTAGACGCACAACACAAGGCCTAGCCATTGAAGGCCCAACCGCCTAGAAGACTCATGCGTTACAAGAAAATTACTATTGTTAGTGATATATATGTTTAATATATACATACTCATTTTTATAATATTTAAGGGTTTTATGTTCATATCTTTAACGAGCTTAACAAGCTAAACGAGTCAGCTCGCGAGTTACATGAGTCGAGCCAATCTTAAATTTGAGCTCGTTATAATAACGAGTCGAGTCGAGTTAGCTCGTTAACGAAACAAGCTCTAGCGAGTCGAGCCGAGCTGACTTGACTCGGCTCAAATTCCAGCCCTATGTGTGTGTGTGCCCACCACGAGAAGTGAGACTAGAGAGGCGGCTGGGTCCTATCAGGGTTGCTGAATGTCCACGACCGCCTTCTATGCCATATGTCACACCTGAGTAGACCTATACCTCTTCTACATGAATGTGGAGGATACTAGACTTGAATAACCTATAGGTGCACACTTATTGAAAATTGTGAAATTCCGCACATTTTCTGTATTTTTGAACATTTATTGAAGAGTGTGCACAAATTTTGAAAAAGTTGAAGAATTTCCGACTAATATAAAAGAAAATTTAATAATCAAACATTTTTTAATTTTTGAAGTTTGTTGAAAATTTTGAGCATATTCCAAAATTTTGAACATTTTTTAAAATTTTAAAAATTGAAAAACATGAACAATATTTTTAGTTGCGATTTTTTTTGAATGGTGAACAAATTTTAAAAAAGACTAAAATTTGGGAATTCCTATATCTCTCAAAAAATCAAACAGTTCTAAAATTTATGAAAAAACAAAAATAAGAAAAAGAAACACGAAACCCAAAAAATGAAGAAAAATTTAAAAATCAAAAAAGAAAACCGGAATAAAGTAGTACAAACTATAAAACAACAAAAAAGGAAAAGAACCTTCTAGAAGATATCCAAAAACAGAAACAAAAATTGGATTCCAACTTTTGTAGAATGCCTCTGAGTGCCGCTATAATGGGCCGGCCCATTGCGCTCGCTGTTGCGATTCTCGTGTGTGATGCCTGACTGATTGACGTGTGTAGCAATCAATCAATCGCCTTATTAGTTCCCCTCTCGTTAGGGTTTTGTTCTCCTCCCGGCGGCGCCTCGGCATCGACGTGGAGATCGCGATCCCCTCCGCCTCTCCCCCACCGATCGCCGGCGTCTTTGGACGGCTGGCAAGCGTGGTTGGAAGGGCTCGGTTTAGGGAACCTCCCCGCTCGTGGAATCTGTGTTCTCCCGGGCAAGAGATCCGACGATGGGCTCGACGTCTGCATCTGCTGCGGCGCTGAGCGAGTTGGAAGCGATGATGAAGGAACTGGGTTTGAAGGAGGATGATCTGGTTGATGTGGTGGTAGAAGATGGTGACATCCCAGAAGAGGCGGCTCGATGGATGGCGATAGTGCGAGTGAACACGCACAAACAGTATAGCCAGTACTGGTTCTATTGCAACATGCGTGTCGCTTGGGATCTAGCAAAAGAGGTAAAATTCCGGCCGCTCGAAGAAAATCTATACACCCTGCAGTTCTCCTGCCTCGGTGATTGGGAAAGAGTCATGGAGGAATGACCTTGGACTTTCAAGGGAAAGGCAGTCGTCATAGAGCCGTATGATGGAATCACCAGGCCATCGGCGATAGAACTGAACAAAATCGAGATGTGGGTCCAAATCCACGATCTTCTAGAGCTCTTTTTTGGTTTGATCAAGTCCCTGGCGGCCACCGTAGGAGATTTCATCTTTGCTGAACCCAAGTCTCAGGATTTTGAAGGAAACTTTTTCAGGGCCAGAATCAAAGTGGATGTTACTAAACCACTAAAGAACGATGTTTCGTTGGTGGTAAAAAGGAAGAGGGAGATCTTCAGGGTGAAATATGAGAGACTACCCGACTGGTGCGCAGTTTGTGGCATGCTAGGGCACTTGTACAAAGAGTGCGGCGATGGGATTCACCCCCCGTCGGCATTAGTGTTCAAAAACCTCCAAGCTAGCTGGTTCAAAGGGCCAGGCCGTGGTTCGGGAGCAGAAAACTCATCAGGAGGAGGCAGAGGTCGAGGCCGTGCGGGCCGAGGTGCAGGACGTGGGAGGGGCCAGCGGAACGGTTCAGAGTGGATGGACCGAGAGGAACCAAACCCTAAACAAGATGATGTATTGACGAGGGATGCTGAAAATAACAGGAAGCGCGGATCAGTGCAAGTGCACATGGGAGATCATGTGGTACCAGACAATGCAGCAACTGTTGATAACACCGGAAGCAGCTTCTAGCTTTACCACCACTGACAGGACCTCCGAGCCCTGATTCCAAGCAAGAACCAAAGAGAACTAAGGCAACAGTGATGATGTTTGAACAGGGAAACATGAAGTTAACAGCCAGCAACAACCCATCTAATGCGTGTTTGGCGGGCTCCCTAGAGGAGTCACGCCGAGCGCAATGAGTTACTTATGTTGGAACTGTCGTGGGGCTGGCAAACCCGCGATAGTTCGAGAGCTTTGCGATCTAGCGAGGCAACTTGCCCCCTCGATATTATGCATTGTTGAAACTCAAATCGAGGGCTCCAGGGTGGAGAATATGGCCGTAAATTTAGGTTATAATAAAAGTTTTGCTGTTAGTAGCTCCGGTAGAAGTGGGGGCCTTGGAATTTTTTGGAATGAGGAAATAAAGCTTGAGATTTTAGGGTACTCGAAGTATCACATTGATGCATTGGTTGGTGAACTCTTTGATATACAAACTAGAGTCACATTCATGTATGGCGAAGCTCAAGTGAGCGAACGGTACAACACATGGGATACATTACGAGGTATTGTTGGGTCTTCCAACGTGCCTTGGGTGGTACTCGGTGATTTTAACGAAGTGGTTCATGGGCACGAACATGATGGAGTGGGGATGCGGAGCCAGGCTCAGATGGACGGATTCTGGGATGCACTTGACACATGTGGCCTATCTGATATAGGTTATACAGGTACCGATTGGACTTTCGAAAAAAGGTAACCGGAGGCACTTTCACAAGAGTACGACTGGACCGGGCGGTGGCAGACCCGGCATGGAGTATTGTATTCCCATCAGCTGTCCTGGAACACAAGCTGGCCGCTTCGTTCGATCATGTACCTATTCTGCTCAAGCTCCGCAACGTGCATGCATGCAGCAGGGCCCCGCGCTCTTTTAAATACGAGCTGGCCTAGGAGAGAGAGGAATCTCTGGCGACAACTGTGTTTGGGAACGTAGTAATTTCAAAAAAATTCCTACGCACACGCAAGATCATGGTGATGCATAGCAACGAGAGAGGAGAGTGTTGTCTACGTACTCTCGTAGACCGGCAATGGAAGTGTTGACACAACGTAGAGGAAGTAGTCTTACGTCTTTCCGTTCCGACCGATCCAAGTACCGAAAGTACGGTACCTCCGAGTTCTAGCGCACGTTCAGCTCGATGACGATCTCCGGACTCCGATCCAGCAAAGTGTCGGGGAAGAGTTCCGTCAGCACGACGGCGTGGTGACGATCTTGATGTTGAACTGTCACAGGGCTTCGCCTAAGCACCACTACAATATTATCGAGGATTATGGTGGAAGGGGGCACCGCACACGGCTAAGAAAACGATCACATGGATCAACTTGTGTGTCTAGGGGTGCCCCCTGCCCCCGTATATAAAGGAGCAAGGGGAGGAGGCCAGCCGGCCCTATGGCGCACCAAGGAGGAGTCCTCCTCCTAGTAGGAGTATGACTCCTAGTAGGAGTATGACTCCTACTAGGAGGGGGAAGGAAGTGGGGAGGGAGAAGGAAAGGGGGGCGCCGCCCCCCCTCTCCTAGTCCAATTCGGACCAGGAGGGAGGAGGTGCGCGGCCCACCCTGGCTGCCCTTCTCTCTGTCCACTAAGGCCCATATGGCCCATTACTTCTCCTGGGGGGGTTCCGGTAACCCTCCAGCTCTCTGGTTTTCTTCGAAATCACCCAGAACACTTCCGGTGTCCGAATATAGCCGTCCAATATATCAATCTTTATGTCTCGACCATTTCGAGACTCCTCGTCTTGTCCGTGATCACATCCGGGACTCCGAACTAACTTCGGTACATCAAAACTCATAAACTCATAATATAACTGTCATCGAAACCTTAAGCGTGCGGACCCTACGGGTTCGAGAACAATGTAGACATGACCGAGACATGTCTCCGGTCAATAACCAATAGCGGAACCTGGATGCTCACACTAGTAGAAAACGGAGCTTTAGCATCGGTTCGTAAGGGCCATTAGTGCCGGTTCCATAACCGGCACTAAAGGGTGGGCACTAAAGGCCCCCCTTTAGTACCGGTTCGGCACGAACCGGCGCTAAAGTGCCACCACGTGGCGTGAGCTCGCGCCCTGGTATGGGGGACCTTTAGTACCGGTTGGTGTTACCAACCGGTACTAAAGGTTTTTTTTTGAATTTTTTTTGAAAATTTTGATTTTTTTTGATTTTTGATTTTTCTGAATTATTTGATGATTTAGTCTCTAATCACCTCTCTTAACTGCTCAAGTGTGGATCACTCATTCCAAATCATCTAACTTCCCGACCGGTCACCCATCCCTCTCACTACTCCAGCCCGAGCACGCTTAACTTTCTGGTTCTATTCTCCTTCGTTTCCGAGTCTGCACTTGTTGTTTTCCTGACAATAGTAAGATGTCAATCCTATTAACCCTCAGGAGTTTAGCTTGAGCATGAAGTCACACATTTCACCGTTTGAGTTTGAAACTATTATTCTAAAAAACAGTAATTATTTCGTAACGCTAATATTTCTTGAATAAGTTTGACCATAATTTGACCATAGTTTGACCATAGTTTGACCAGATTTGACCAAAATTCAAAAAATTGAAATAATTATTTAGTAACACTAATATTCTTGAATAATTATGTAGTAACATTAATACTTCTTGAATAAGTAGTTTGACCAGATTTAACCAATTTTTTTTAAAAAAACTGAAATTTGACCATATCTTTTTTCCTTTTGGAATTTGAGGATTCAAAAAAAATTCCAAACAGGCCGTAGGCGGTCTCCATCGGATGCGGATTTTCATGCTGAATTTTTTGATATATTATACGTTTTTTTCCGACATCGTATGCGAAAGTTATAGCCGTTTTACATTTTCCCTACACTTTTTGCAAAACATGTCCAAATTGTAGTTTTCAAATTTTCCTAACTAGTAGATGTAGTAATATAACTACCTCTCGAAGGATTTTATTTTTTGAAGTTTTTATCTTTTTCTTTTGATTTTTTCAAAACTGAAATGGCGACAGACGGGGGGGGGGGGGGGGGGTAGAGTTTGAAAATTGCCCTATAGGTCAGACCCCTTTAGTACCGGTTCATGGCACGAACCGGTACTAAAGGTGATCGTGGGGCCCCGGCCTGACGCCAGCCTGCCACCACTCATTTAGTACCGGTTCGTGCCACGAACCGGTACTAAAGGTTCAACACGAACTGGCATTAATGCAAATCTGTTTGAACCGGCACTAATGGTACCATTAGTACCGGGCCAAAATCAAACCGGCACTAATGTGCTTCATGTTTGACCGTTTTTCTACTAGTGTCATATTGGCTCCCACATATTCTACGAAGTTCTTTATCGGTCAGACCGCATAAGAACATACGTTGTTCCCTTTGTCATCGGTATGTTACTTGCCCGAGATTCGATCGTCGGTATCTCAATACCTAGTTCAATCTCGTTACCGGCAAGTCTCTTTACTCGTTTCATAATACATCATCTCGCAACTAACTCATTAGTTGCAATGCTTGCAAGGCTTATGTGATGTGCATTACCGAGAGGGCCTAGAGATACCTCTCCGACAATCGGAGTGACAAATCCTAATCTCGAAATACGCCAACCCAACATTTACCTTTGGAGACACCTTAGAGCTCCTTTATAATCACCCAGTTACGTTGTGACGTTTGGTAGCACACAAAGTGTTCCTCCGGCAAACGGGAGTTGCATAATCTCATAGTCATAGGAACATGTATAAGTCATGAAGAAAGCAATAGCAACATACTAAACGATCGGGTGCTAAGCTAATGGAATGGGTCATGTCAATCACATCATTCTCCTAATAATGTGATCCCGTTAATCAAATGACAACACATGTCTATGGTTAGGAAACATAACCATCTTTGATTAACGAGCTAGTAAAGTAGAGGCATACTAGTGACTTTTAGTTTGTCTATGTATTCACACAAGTATTATGTTTCCGGATAATACAATTCTAGCATGAATAATAAACATTTATCATGATATAAGGAAATAAAATAATAACATTATTATTGCTTCTAGGGCATATTTCCTTCAGTCTCCCACTTGCACTAGAGTCAATAATCTAGATTACACAGTAATGATTCTAACACCCATGGAGCTTTGGCGCTGATCATGTTTTGCTCGTGGAAGAGGCTTAGTCAATGGGTCTGCAACATCCAGATCCGTATGTATCTTGCAAATCTCTATGTCTCCCACCTGGACTAGATCCCGGATGGAATTTAAGCGTCTCTTGATGTGCTTGGTTCTCTTGTGAAATCTGGATTCCTTTGCCAAGGCAATTGCACCAGTATTGTCACAAAAGATTTTCATTTGACCCGATGCACTAGGTATGACACCTAGATCGGATATGAACTCCTTCATCCAGACTCCTTCATTTGCTGCTTCTGAAGCAGCTATGTACTCTGCTTCACATGTAGATCCCGCCACAACGCTTTGTTTAGAACTGCACCAACTGATAGCTCCACCATTTAATGTAAACACGTATCCGGTTTGCGATTTAGAATCGTCCGGATCAGTGTCAAAGCTTGCATCAACGTAACCATTTACGATGAGCTCTTTGTCACCTCCATATATGAGAAACATATCCTTTGTCCTTTGCAGGTATTTCAGGATGTTCTTGACCGCTGTCCAGTGATCCACTCCTGGATTACTTTGGTACCTCCCTGCTAGACTTATAGCAAGACACACACCAGGTCTGGTACACAGCATTGCATACATGATAGAGCCTATGGCTGAAGCATAGGGAACATCTTTCATTTTCTCTCTATCTTCTGCATTGGTCGGGCATTGAGTCTTACTCAATTTCACACCTTGTAACACAGGCAAGAATCCTTTCTTTGCTTGATCCATTTTGAACTTTTTCAAAACTTTGTCAAGGTATGTGCTTTGTGAAAGTCCAATTAAGCGTCTTGATCTGTCTCTATAGATCTTAATGCCCAATATGTAAGCAGCTTCACCGAGGTCTTTCATGGAAAAACTCTTATTCAAGTATCCCTTTATGCTATCCAGAAATTCTATATTATTTCCGATTAGTAATATGTCATCTACATATAATATCAGAAATGCTACAGAGCTCCCACTCACTTTCTTGTAAATACAGGCTTCTCCAAAAGTCTGTACAAAACCAAATGCTTTGATCACACTATCAAAGCATTTATTCCAACTCCGAGAGGCTTGCACCAGTCCATAAATGGATCGCTGGAGCTTGCACACTTTGTTAGCTCCCTTTGGATCGACAAAACCTTCCGGCTGCATCATATACAACTCTTCTTCCAGAAATCCATTCAGGAATGCAGTTTTGACATCCATTTGCCAAATTTCATAATCATAAAATGCGGCAATTGCTAACATGATTCGGACAGACTTAAGCATCGCTACGGGTGAGAAGGTCTCATCGTAGTCAATCCCTTGAACTTGTCGAAAACCTTTTGCGACAAGTCGAGCTTTGTAGACAATAACATTACCGTCAGCGTCAGTCTTCTTCTTGAAGATCCATTTATTCTCAATTGCTTGCCGATAATTGGGCAAGTCAACCAAAGTCCATACTTTGTTCTCATACATGGATCCCATCTCAGATTTCATGGCTTCAAGCCATTTTGTGGAATCTGGGCTCACCATCGCTTCTCCATAGTTCGTAGGTTCATCATGATCTAGTAGCATGACTTCTAGAACAGGATTACCGTACCACTCTGGTGCGGATCTTACTCTGGTTGATCTACGAGGTTCAGTAGTATCTTGTTCTGAAGTTTCATGATCATCATCATTAGCTTCCTCACTAATTGGTGTAGGTGTCATAGAAACTGGTTTCTGTGATGTACTACTTTCCAATAAGGGAGCAGGTACAGTTACCTCATCAAGTTCTACTTTCCTCCCACTCACTTCTTTCGAGAGAAACTCCTTCTCTAGAAAGTTTCCGAATTTAGCAACAAAAGTCTTGCCTTCGGATCTGTGATAGAAGGTGTATCCAATAGTTTCCTTTGGATATCCTATGAAGACACATTTCTCCGATTTGGGTTCGAGCTTATCAGGTTGAAGCTTTTTCACATAAGCATCGCAACCCCAAACTTTCAGAAACGACAAATTTGGTTTCTTGCCAAACCACAGTTCATAAGGCGTTGTCTCAACGGATTTTGATGGTGCCCTATTTAACGTGAATGCGGCCGTCTCTAGAGCATAACCCCAAAGCGATAGCGGTAAATCAGTAAGAGACATCATAGATCGCACCATATCAAGTAAAGTATGATTACGACGTTCGGACACACCATTACGCTGTGGTGTTCTGGGTGGCGTGAGTTGCGAAACTATTCCGCATTGTTTCAAATATACACCAAACTCGTAACTCAAATATTCTCCTCCACGATCAGATCGTAGGAATTTTATTTTCTTGTTATGATGATTTTCAACTTCACTCTGAAATTCTTTGAACTTTTCAAATGTTCCAGACTTATGTTTCATTAAGTAGATATACCCATATCTGCTTAAGTCATCTGTGAATGTGAGAAAATAACGATATCCGCCACGAGCCTCAACATTCATCGGACCACATACATCTGTATGTATGATTTCCAACAAATCTGTTGCTCTCTCCATAGTACCGAAAAACGGTGTTTTTGTCATCTTACCCATAAGGCACGGTTCGCAAGTACCAAGCGATTCATAATCAAGTGGTTCCAAAAGTCCATCAGTATGGAGTTTCTTCATGCGCTTTACACCGATATGACCCAAACGGCAGTGCCACAAATAAGTTGCACTATCATTATCAACTCTGCATCTTTTGGTTTCAACATTATGAATATGTGTGTCACTACTATCGAGATTTAATAAGAATAGACCACTCTTTAAGGGTGCATGACCATAAAAGATATTACTCATATAAATAGAACAACCATTATTCTCTGATTTAAGTGAATAACCGTCTCGCATCAAACAAGATCCAGATATAATGTTCATGCTCAACGCTGGCACCAAATAACAATTATTTAGGTCTAATACTAATCCCGAAGGTAGATGTAGAGGTAGCGTGCCGACCGCGATCACATCGACTTTGGAACCATTTCCCACGCGCATTGTCACCTCGTCCTTAGCCAATCTTCGCTTAATCCGTAGTCCCTGTTTCGAGTTGCAAATATTAGCAACAAAACCAGTATCAAATACCCAGGTGCTACTGCGAGCATTAGTAAGGTACACATCAATAACATGTATATCACATATACCTTTGTTCACCTTGCCATCCTTCTTATCCGCCAAATACTTGGGGCAGTTCCGCTTCCAGTGACCAGTCTGCTTGCAGTAGAAGCACTCAGTTTCAGGCTTAGGTCCAGGTTTGGGTTTCTTCTCTTGAGCAGCAACTTGCTTGCTGTTCTTTTTGAAGTTCCCCTTCTTCTTCCCTTTGCCCTTTTTCTTGAAACTAGTGGTCTTGTTGACCATCAACACTTGATGCTCCTTCTTGATTTCTACCTCCGCAGCTTTCAGCATTGCGAAGAGCTCGGGAATAGTCTTATTCATCCCTTGCATATTATAGTTCATCACAAACTCTTGTAGCTAGGTGGCAGTGATTGGAGAATTCTGTCAATGACGCAATCATCTGAAAGATTAACTCCCAATTGAATCAAGTGATTATTATACCCAGACATTTTGAGTATATGCTCACTGACAGAACTGTTCTCCTCCATCTTGCAGCTATAGAACTTATTGGAGACTTCATATCTCTCAATCCGGGCATTTGCTTGAAATATTAACTTCAACTCCTGGAACATCTCATATGCTCCATGATGTTCAAAACGTCGTTGAAGTCCCGATTCTAAGCCGTAAAGCATGGCACACTGAACAATCGAGTAGTCATCAGCTTTGCTCTGCCAGACATTCATAACATCTGGTGTTGCTCCAGCAGCAGGCCTGGCACCCAGCGGTGCTTCCAGGATGTAATTCTTCTGTGTAGCAATGAGGATAATCCTCAAGTTACGGACCCAGTCCGTGTAATTGCTACCATCATCTTTCAACTTTGCTTTCTCAAGGAACGCATTAAAATTCAACAGAACAATAGCACGGGCCATCTATCTACAATCAAACATAAACAAGCAAGATACTATTAGGTACTAAGTTCATGATAAATTTAGGTTCAATTAATCATATTACTAAAGAACTCCCACTTAGATAGACATCCCTCTAATCCTCTAAGTGATTACGTGATCCAAATCAACTAAACCATGTCCGATCATCACGTGAGATGGAGTAGTTTCATTGGTGAACATCACTATGTTGATCATATCTACTATATGATTCACGCTCGACCTTTCGGTCTCCGTGTTCCAAGGCCATATCTGTATATTCTTGGCTCGTCAAGTATAACCTGAGTATTCCGCGTGTGCAACTGTTTTGCACCCGTTGTATTTGAACGTAGAGCCTATCACACCCGATCATCACGTGGTGTCTCAGCACGAAGAACTTCTTGATAATTAGTGAGAGATCATCTTAAAATGCTACCGTCAAACAAAGCAAGATAAGATGCATAAAAGATAAACATCACATGCAATCAATATAAGTGATATGATATGGCCATCATCATCTTGTGCTTATGATCTCCATCTTCGAAGCACCGTTATGATCACCATCGTCACCGGCACGACACCTTGATCACCATCGTAGCATCATTGTCGTCTCGCCAAACTTATGCTTCCACGACTATCGCTACCACTTAGTGATAAAGTAAAGCATTACAGCGCAATTGCATTGCATACAATAAAGCGACAACCATATGGATCCTGCCAGTTGCCGATAACTTGGTTACAAAACATGATCATCTCATACAATAAAATTAAGCATCATGTCTTGACCATATCACATCACAACATGCCCTGCAAAAACAAGTTAGACGTTCTCTACTTTGTTGTTGCAAGTTTTACGTAGCTGCTACGGGCTTAAGCAAGAACCAATCTTACCTACGCATCAAATCCACAATGATAGTTTGTCAAGTTGGTGCTGTTTTAACCTTCGCAAGGACCGGGCGTAGCCACACTCGGTTCAACTAAAGTTGGAGAAACTGACACCCGCTAGCCACCTTTGTGCAAAGCACGTCGGGAGAACCGGTCTCGCGTAAGCGTAAGCGTAATGTTGGTCCGGGCCGCTTCGTCCAACAATACCGCCAAACCAAAGTATGACATGCTGGTAAGCAGTATGACTTATATCGCCCACAACTCACTTGTGTTCTACTCGTGCATATAACATCAACACATAAAACCTAGGCTCTGATACCACTGTTGGGGAACGTAGTAATTTCAAAAAATTTCCTACGCACACGCAAGATCATGGTGATGCATAGCAACGAGAGAGGAGAGTGTTGTCTACATACTCTCGTAGACCGGAAACGGAAGTGTTGACACAACGTAGAGGAAGTAGTCATACGTCTTCCCGATCTGACCGATCCAAGTACCAAACGTACGGTACCTCCGAGTTCTAGCACACGTTCAGCTCAATGACGATCCTCGGACTCCGATCCAGCAAAGTGTCAGGGAAGAGTTCAGTCAGCACGACGGCGTGGTGACGATCTTGATGTTCAACTGTCGCAGGGCTTCGCCTAAGCACCACTATAATATTATCGAGGATTATGGTGGAAGGGGGCACCACACACGGCTAAGAAAACGATCACGTGGATCAACTTGTGTGTCTAGGAGTGCCCCCTGCCCCCGTATATAAAGGAGCAAGGGGAGGAGGCCGGCCGGCCCTATGGCGCACCAAGGAGGAGTCCTCCTCCTAGTAGGAGTAGATTCCTACTAGGAGGGGAAGGAAGTGGGGAGGGAGAAGGAAAGGGGGGCGCCGCCCCCCCTCTCCTAGTCCAATTCGGACCAGGGGGGAGGAGGCGCGCGGCCCACCCTGGATGCCCTTCTCTCTCTCCACTAAGGCCCATATGGCCCATTACTTCTCCCGGGGGGTTCCGGTAACTCTCCGCCTCTCCGATTTTCTCCGAAATCACCCGGAACACTTCCGGTGTCCGAATATAGCCATCCAATATATCAATCTTTATGTCTCGACCATTTCAAGACTCCTCATCATGTCCGTGATCACATCCGGGACTCCGAACTAACTTCGGTACATCAAAACTCATAAACTCATAATATAACTGTCATCAAAACCTTAAGCGTGCGGACCCTACGAGTTCGAGAACAATGTAGACATGACCGAGACATGTCTCCGGTCAATAACCAATAGCGGAACCTGGATGCTCATATTGGCTCCCACATATTCTACGAAGATCTTTATCGGTCAGATCGCATAACAACATACGTTGTTCCCTTTGTCACGGTATGTTACTTGCCCGAGATTCGATCGTCGGTATCTCAATACCTAGTTCAATCTCGTTACCAGCAAGTTTCTTTACTCGTTTCGTAATACATCATCTCGCAACTAACTCATTAGTTGCAATGCTTGCAAGGCTTATGTGATGTGCATTACCGAGAGGGCCCAGAGATACCTCTCCGACAATCGAGTGACAAATCCTAATCTCGAAATACGCCAACCCGACATTTACCTTTGGAGACACCTGTAGAGCTCCTTTATAATCACCCAGTTACGTTCTGACGTTTGGTAGCACACAAAGTGTTCCTCCGGCAAACGGGAGTTGCATAATCTCATAGTCATAGGAACATGTATAAGTCATGAAGAAAGCAATAGCAACATACTAAACGATCGGGTGCTAAGCTAATGGAATGGGTCATGTCAAACACATCATTCTCCTAATAATGTGATCCCGTTAATCAAATGACAACACATGTCTATGGTTAGGAAACATAACCATCTTTGATTAACGAGCTTGTCAAGTAGAGGCATACTAGTGACTTTTAGTTTGTCTATGTATTCACACAAGTATTATGTTTCCGGATAATACAATTCTAGCATGAATAATAAAAATTTTATCATGATATAAGGAAATAAAATAATAACATTATTATTGCCTCTAGGGCATATTTCCTTCAAACTGTGCGTGAGGGATGGGAGACGGGAAATGCAGATTCGGTGCAATCATTGCACGAGAAACTTCAAACAGTGGCGGGAGACTTGAGCACCTGGGAGCGAGCACATTTTGGCAACATCCGACAGGAAATCTCCCGCCTAAAGCTGCAGCTACAGGAGCTTCGTCAGTTTCCAAACAAAGCCGGCCCCACGCACGTTGAAATAAAAATATGTGATAGATTGGTTGAATTATACCACAGAGAGGAGATTCTATGGCGACAAAGGGCGAGATTGGAGTGGCTCATGCATGGTGACAAAAACACTTATTTTTTTCATTTACGTGCCAGCGGGAGGAGGAGGAAGAACCAAATAAAACAGTTGCAACGTCCGGACGACCAGATTACAGCTATCACAGAGGAGATGGAGGTCATGACCACTTCCTTTTATAAGAACCTCCATACTTCAGAGGGGGTGCAAAACATGGATCAAGTCCTTGACACAGTTCCCACCAAAGTGACGCAAGCTATGAACGATTCCCTCAATGCCCCGTACAATGCTGAAGAGGTTATAAAAGCTCTATTCCATATGTTTCCAATCAAGGCCCCTGGCCCTGACGGCTTTTCGGCACATTTTTTTCAGCGTCACTGGGACCTATGTGGTAATGATGTGACAAAGGTTGTCAACAAAATCATGGAGGGTACAGAATCTGCGGAGAGCATAAATGGAACTGTTCTGGTCCTAATCCCAAAGGTAAAAAATCTAACACTGTTAACACAATTTCGTCCTATAAGTTTGTGCAATGTCTTATACAAGATAGCATCAAAGGTGATCTCTAACCGTCTGAAGCTAGTGTTTCCTGACATCATTTCTGAGGAGCAGTCAGCTTTTGTCCCTGAAAGGTTGATCACGGATAATATTATAGCTGCATACGAGTGTTTGCACTTCATGAAGAGAAACAAGGCAAAGAAACACCAGTCATGTGCACTCAAACTAGATATGATGAAAGCTTATGACAGAGTAGAATGGGCCTATCTTCGAGCCATTATGCTCAAGCTTGGTTTTTCTGAAAGGTGGGTAGAGATTGTCATGGGCCTGGTCAGCACAGTCTCTTTTTCAGTTATGTTCAATGGCAAAAAATTGGAGGAATTTAAACCATCACGAGGAATCAGACAAGGGGACCCGATATCTCCATACTTGTTCTTGATAGCAGCAGAGGGCCTTTCGTGCCTCTTAAAATCAAAAGATGAGTCATCAAACATGCATGGTCTACAGGTAGCACCTTCTGTGCCACCGGTAAACCATCTACTCTTTGTAGATGACAACCTGCTGTTCTTCAAGGCAAATGGTGTGGGGGCTACCGAGGTGAACCATGCTCTGGAAAGCTACTGTCAGGCTTGAGGACAGCGAATCAACTATGACAAATCATTTGTCTTTTTCAGCAAAGGTGTTTCAGAAAGCACACGCTTGGAGATAAAAACGACGCTCAATGTGCCAAACGAGACTCTGAATGAAAAATACCTTGGCATGCCGTCTTATATTGGTACTTCAAAAAATGGTGCCTTCAAGTACTTAAAAGACAGACTCTGGAGCAAGGTGCAAGGGTGGATTGAAAATTGCATGTCCACAACTGGCAAGGAGGTCCTAGTTAAAGCAGTTGCGCAATCCGTTCCCGTCTTTTCCATGTCATGCTTTAAGTTACCAAGGGGTTTGTGTGAGCATCTTAACATGTTGATCCGAAAGTTTTGGTGGGGCTCTAAGGAAGGAAAATGAAAACCCCACTTGGTCTCTTGGGAGACTATGACAAAGCCAAAGGGTATGGACGGCCTTGGTTTCAAAGATTTTGAATTGTTTAACTTGGCTATGTTGGCAAAGCAAGCATGGCGTCTGCTACAGGAGGCAAATTCTCTTAGTGCCCGCTTACTGAAGAGCATATATTACCCGACTAGTGACATTCTTCAAGCTTCACTAGGTGGACATCCAAGCCAGATTTGGAGATCCATAATTGAAGGCCGTGATGTGCTGAAACAGGGTCTGATTCAGCGGATTGGTAATGGTGCAACCACCAATATATGGAGGGATAACTGGCTTCCAAGAAATGAGATGTTGCGACTCTATGGGTGCATCTCTGGTAACCCACCACAGCTTGTGTCAGAGTTGATAGACTCAACCTCAGCTAGTTGGAACAAGCAAAGGGTGAACGAGGTGTTTATGCTAATGGACGCAATGATCGTATTAGTCAGCCCTCTTTGCACACGCAACATAGATGACTTCTGGTGTTGGAATTTTGAGAGTAAGGGCATTTTCACAGTAAAATCTGCGTACAGAATGTTATCTGAAACTAAGCAGCATGGTGAGGCTTGTCTCAAGGGGATACCGGGAATGTCAACGCTACAGTCGGAGGAAGGGATGTGGAAGAAGCTGTGGAAAACTGACGTGCCAGCCAAAGTTCGGATGTTTCTCTGGCGACTTCCAAAACATTCCCTACCCACGGAGGATGTGCGTGCTCATCGTCACATGTCGGCCTCTAGCAGATGTGGGCTATGTGGAATGCCAGACTCATGGAAACACTCGCTGATGCAATGCACAATGTCTAGGTGTATATGGGTGCTGGTGGATGAGGATCTCGCACATAAAATGACGGCTTCGACCGAACCGCAAGTGAAGCAATGGCTGTTTTCGTTGATTGAGTCATTAACTCGTGATCAGTTTGCCCTAATCTCAATAACTCTATGGTCGATATGGTACGCGAGGCGCAAGGCGATTCATGAGGGAATTTTCTACAGCCCTCAAGCAGTTCAGAACTTCATTAGCAGGTACTGTGATGAGCTTAAAATGCTTCAGCCTACTGTTATACGGGCGGCCGCACGTACGTGAAGGAAATATGCCCTAGAGGCAATAGTAAAGTTATTATTTATTTCCTTATTTCATGAAAATGTTTATTATTTATGCTAGAATTGTATTAACCGGAAACATAATACATGTGTGAATACATAGACAAACAGAGTGTCACTAGTATGCCTCTACTTGACTAGCTCGTTGAATCAAAGATGGTTAAGTTTCCTAGCCATAGACATGAGTTGTCATTTGTTAATGGGGTCACATCATTAGAGAATGATGTGATTGACTTGACCCATTCCGTTAGCATAGCACTTGATCGTTTAGTTTGTTGCTATTGCTTTCTTCATGACTTATACATGTTCCTATAACTATGAGATTATGCAACTCCCATTTACCGGAGGAACACTTTGTGTGCTACCAAACGCCACAACGTAACTGGGTGATTATAAAGGTGCTCTACAGGTGTCTCCGAAGGTACTTGTTGGGTTGGCGTATTTCGAGATTAGGATTTGTCACTCCGATAGTCGAAGAGGTATCTCTGGGCCCTCTCGGTAATGCACATCACTTAAGCCTTGCAGGATTGCAACTAATGAGTTAGTTGCGGGATGATGTATTACAGAACGAGTAAAGAGACTTAGCGGTAACGAGATTGAACTAGGTATTGAGATACCGACGATCGAATCTCGGGCAAGTAACATACCGATGACAAAGGGAACAACGTATGTTGTTATGCAGTTGACCGATAAAGATCTTCATAGAATATGTAGGAGCCAATATGAGCATCCAGGTTCCACTATTGGTTATTGACCGGAGAAGTGTCTCGGTCATGTCTACATAGTTCTCGAACCCGTAGGGTCCGCACGCTTAAAGTTTGATGACGGTTATATTATGAGTTTATTTGTTTTGATGTACTGAAGGTAGTTCGGAGTCTCGGATGAGATCGGGGACATGACGAGGAGTCTCGAAATGATCGAGACATGAAGATTGATATATTGGAAGCCTATGTTTGGATATCGGAAGTGTTCCGGGTGAAATCGGGATTTTACCGGAGTACCGGGAGGTTACCGGAACCCCCCGAGAACTTAATGGTCCTTAGTGGGCCTTGGTGGAAGAGAGGATAGGCGGCCAGGGCAAGGGTCGCGCCCCCACCCCCTAGTCCGAATAGGACAAGGAGAGGGGGGCGGCGCCCCCCCTTCCTTCTTCTCCTCCAACTCTTTCCCCTCCCTCTCCTAGTCCAACAAGGAAAAGGGGGGAGTCCTACTCCCGGTAGGAGTATGACTCCTCCTGGCGCGCCCCCTCTAGGCCGGCCGCACCTCCCCCCTTGCTCCTTTATATACAGGGGCAGGGGGCACCCTAGAGACATAACAATTGATCGTTTGATCTTTTAGCCGTGTACGGTGCCCCCCTACACCATAGTTCACCTCGATAATATTGTAGCGGTGCTTAGGCGAAGCCCTACGTCGGTAGAACATCATCATCATCACCACGCCATCGTGCTGACGAAACTCTCCCTCAACACTCGGCTGGATCGGAGTTCGAGGGACGTCATCGGGCTGAATGTGTGCTGAACTCGGAGGTGTCATGCGTTCGGTACTTGATCAGTCGGATCGTGAAGACGTACGACTACATCAACCGTGTTGTGCTAACGCTTCCACTTTCGGTTTACGAGGGTACGTGGACAACACTCTCCCCTCTCGTTGCTATGCATCACCATGATCTTGCGTGTGCCTAGGAATTTTTTTGAAATTACTACGTTCCTCAACAGTGGCATCCGAGCCTAGTTTTATGCGTAGATGTCATATGCACGAGTAGAACACAAGTGAGTTGTGGGCGATATAAGTCATACTGCTTACCAGCATGTCATACTTTGGTTTGGTGGTATTATTGGATGAAGCGGCCCGGACCGACATTACGCATACGCTTACGCGAGACTGGTTCTAACGACGTGCTTTGCACACAGGTGGTTGGCGGGTGTCAGTTTCTCCAACTTTAGTTGAACCGAGTGTGGCTACACCCGACCCTTGAGAAGGTTAAAACATCACTAACTTGACAAACTATCGTTGTGGTTTTGATGCTTAGGTAAGAACGGTTCTTGCTCAGCCCGTAGCAGTCACGTAAAACTTGCAACAACAAATTAGAGGACGTCTAACTTGTTTTTGCAGGGCATGTTGTGATGTGACATGGTCAAGACGTGATGAGATATAAGTTGTTGTATGAGATGATCATGTTTTGTTGAAGTTATCGACAACTGGCAGAAGCCTTATGGTTGTCTCTTTATTGCATAAGATGCAAGCGCCAAATAATTGCTTTACTTTATCGATACGCGATAGCAATAGTTGCAAGAGCAATAGTTGGCGAGACGACCATGTGACGACACATTGATATAGATCAAGATGATGAAGATCGTGGTGTCATGCCGGTGACGATGGAGATCATGACGGTACTTTGGAGATGAAGATCAAAGGCGCAAGATGATCATGGCCATATCATGTCACACATTTTGATTTCATGTGATGTTTATCTTTTAACATCTTATATTGCTTTGATTGACGGTAGCATTACAAGATGACCTCTCACTAAATTTTCAAGGTATAAGTGTTCTCCCTGAGTATGCACCGTTGCGAAAGTTCTTCGTGCTGAGACACCACGTGACGATCGGGTGTGATAGGCTCTACGTTCAAATACAATGGATGCAAAACAGTTGCACACGCGGAATACTCAGGTTAAACTTGACGAGCCTAGCATATAACAGATATGGCCTCGGAACACTGAGACCGAAAGGTCGAGCGTGAATCATATAGTAGATATGATCAACATAGTGATGTTCACCATTGAAACTACCCCATCTCACGTGATGATCGGACATGGTTTAGTTGATATGGATCACGTGATCACTTAGAGGATTACAGGGATGTCTATCTAAGTGGGAGTTCTTAAGTAATATGATTAATTGAACTTAAATTTATCATGAACTTAGTCCTGGTAGTATTAGCATATCTATGTTGTAGATCAAAAGCTCGCGTTTAGCTCCCCTGTTTTATTTTTGATATGTTCCTAGAGAAAACTAAGTTCAAAGATGTTAGTAGCAAGGATGCGGATTGGATCCGTGATCTGAGGTTTATCCTCATTGTTGCATAGAAGAATTATGTCCTTGACGCACCGCTAGGTGACAAACTATTGCATGATCAGATGCAGATGTTATGAACATTTGGCTAGCTCAATATGATGACTACTTGATAGTTTAGTGCACCATGCTTAAACGGCTTAGAATCGGGACTTCAAAGACATTTTGAATGTCTTGGACCATATGAGATGTTCCAGGAGTTGAAGTTAATATTTCAAGTAAATACCCGAGTTGAGAGATATGAAGTCTCAACAAGTTCTATAGCTAAAAGATGGAGGAGAGTAGCTCAAGCAGTGAGCATGTGCTCAGATTGTCTGGGTACTACAATCGCTTGAATCAAGTGGGAGTTAATCTTTCAGATAAAATAGTGATTGGCAGAATTCTCTAGTCACCATCACCAAGTTAGTAGAACTTCATGATGAACTATAATATGCAAGGGATAACGGAAACGATTCTCAAGCTCTTCGTGATGCTGAAATCGACGAAGGTAGAAATAAAAAAAAGCATCAAGTGTTCAAGATAAACAAAACCACTAGTTTCAAGTAAAGGGACAAAGGGAAGAAAGGGGAACTTAAGAACGGCAAACAAGTTGCTGCTCAAGTGAAAAAACCCAAGTCTGGACCTAAGCCTGAAACTGAGTGCTTCTACTGCAAAGGGACTGGTCATTGGAAGCGGAACTACCCCAAGTAATTGGCGGATAAGAAGGATGACAAAGTGAACATAGGTATATTTGATATATTAGTACACATGTCCGTGCGTTGCAACGGGAGAAATAAATCCTTGCTCGTCCTAGTCTATGATTCCACTTCTCTTGCTTGCCACCATTGTCGATGGTGGTCATGTTGTCCACCTATCCACGACGAATGTGCTCAACCCCGAGGCGATGAGTTTGTTCATTACAAAAGTGGCAGAGCTTCACATGAATGCCCGGAGGGGCCAAACACGGAACATAGTTTCCTGAGGGGCCAAAAGACTTTTCTGATTTTTGATTAACCCTTCCTTAGAAAAACTTCACATATTGCTGGTGCATTACACTTTAGCACACCGCTTTTACGACCCCCTAACAGCACCGAGTTGTAATTCCTCGGACCTGTAATGATCGTAGGTGCCATTTTTGTTTCATCTTTTATTTTCAAGGAAAGCGTGATAAAAAACTTTAAAAAGAGTACATCTTAAAATAAAATTAGAAAGAAAATGGTCGGAACTAAAAATCACTACAGAACCAACGGGAATATACTAAACTGCATTTGACATACTACCATAGAATATTTCATCATTATGCATAAACTTCGGGATGATAAATTTGTCAAAATGGAAAGGTGACCAGGAGAATATCAGGCGAATGTGGGAATTACTAAAATAAAACAAAGTGTAAAAATCATACCAGCTTTTAGTAACAAAATGAGTGGCCCATATTATTACTGAAATTTCTGTACAGATCAAAAAGAGCAATCCGCTTTAGTACCAACTTTCACTTTAATTGCACAGTTTTTCAACTTGTAATGTATTGTAATCATGTGTCCTGAAGGAATAGCTTCAAAATCATAAATAGCTAGCACGGACCCGAAATCATCCTAATAGGTACATCTGATCGTGATTTGTGTTCCAGACTCAAATACAACATTCATTATACCCTATTCTGCTACTGCCTCAGTTGCCGTTGTGCATGCTTCTACATTTCGTGCACGGAAGAGCAATGAGTATGACAGGGCGCCGGAAGGAATCATCTACAGGGACCTTCGTATCTTCCTTAGCACAAATTTCAATTCTGTAGCAGTGGAATTTGGTCCCCGTGAAAGTAATAAGGTAGCACACGCCCTAGCGGCTTTTGCGCATGAGCCAAGATCTTTTGGCTTGAGGACGAACGGGACTTTGTATGTGTCTATGCACCTGGCCATCTAGCCAAGCTTGCAAGTTAATGGAATCACAGTGTTCCAGTCAAAAAAAATAAAAAATCTAGAAACACAGTTATTCTATAAAGTTTTTCTTATCTCCCGTAGTTCACATGAAACAACACAATTGCACTGAATGGTGAAAATATAATCTACTAACAATGGAATCTGCAAAAGCTTCTTTTATACATCAAGAGTTGTCATTTAAAGGATAAAGATGGCTCCTGGGTGGCTACAATATGACGAGGAAAGGATTTGTACTGTATTTTTTTATTTCGTAATGCAGATAAGAAAATATTCTAGTTTGCCACAGATACAAATATAGTTCTTTTTTCATTTATTGCTTAGGCATTCATAACATCCATTCATTCCAGGTATCTAATAACATATTAGGTTACTTAAGTTACACCAACATATCTAGCGAGTCATCAAACTGTTCATGAAAAAAAATGCAAGATTGACCTATAATTGTTTGCAGGCTATCATCATATATACGATTTAAAGTTACGTGTGCAGTAATGAGATAGAAATGAAAGAGATACCAACATACATTTTCATTAATATTAGTGAAGTACATAGTCCTGGATACCATTTCTTTCTCAATTAGCATGATTACCTGGCAAGATCACAAATTGTGTTGCTGAAATTTCAGGACAACATTGAAAAGAGAGGGGATGCGAGAAGATAACTGCCAAATAAAAAGCCAAAGAAGCTCATCTCATCGCCATATGCCACATGTTCTTTGTCTTGGGAAGAATGGATAAATCAAACTAATACCCAGAATGAAATTTACCTTTGGCCATGATGGATTATTTTGATAACCTAGCACCATGAGACAGTATCATTTTGGAATAGATCTTTTGAACCAGTGATTGGTTTGAACTACAAAACAAACGTTGACTTCCTCTGAATTGTGAAAAGCAAACTTATTGTTTCAGGTACACCTAGCTAGCTAGCGGCTTGCTGCCGCAGTAGCAGTTGCCACAGCTTCCTCTGCTGTGAACCGCTGATGCAGCCTGTTGTAGAAATTTGTAAAACAAATTACCACTCGGACAACTCTCCAAGTAGCAAAATAATATTGTAAGTACTCAAAAGTACATTTTCTATGCATGTCTGATAGCTGCTGAAAATGGAATTGGAAGGGAAAAAAGGGCACTCTAATCTCCATGCTTTTTCCTCAAAGTCAGGTCAGTCTACACCTTAGCAACACAAATTCAGATCTGCTAGTATTGTTGTAGACATGTACGCAGCTGAAACACTGGGCAGTGTTTCAGGAATCTGTACAGTAATGTCAAAGGGAAGGTAGTTTAAGATGGCATCCAATTAGTTCAGTAGTGCTGAAAAATCTAATTAGTTCAGGAAGAAACAGAACTTTAAAGATAAGTACATGTATAGTTCAACATTAAGAGATGAGAAAGTGGAAACAAACTGGCACTTCGAACTGAATATTAACAGGGACAAAACTCTGACTGAACTTGTTCAACTTTTTTAGCAATTCCATGAATGCAGAACCAGGGCAACATTGTTCAAACAGTTTTGGTTAAAACCTTTTTCAAACAGTCAATAATTTCAGCTTGTAAATCCCCAAAATTTCTCCCAAAAAATATAATAAGTAAACATGAACATGCTCTTACTTGTGGTTCCAACATCAAGAAATAAAGATTAGGCGTATTGGCTGCGTCTCTGTCGTGCATCGTGGCCTCGTATTGGATATCTTTGCTTCTGTACTTTCAAGCTGCCGGGTGTCCAAGCGCTTACTGGATGTCGTTTGTGTGTGTATTTGAGCATCTAAAAAAAGTAGTCAATGGTGCATCATTTTTAAAGGAGAGGAACAATTATTCTATCGAAGAACATCAGCACATAATTCAACTTGATGCCAACTCCACATGTCCTGGACACCAAATCCATTTTAAGTACACATAATTAAAAGCTGCAAATAGTTCTGTAGTTCTGCTAAAAAGCAAGTTGGAAACTATTATTAGCGAAATATTTCAGCACCTACTCAATGTTTATATCAAAAATTGAAGTATCCAGTTTGTTAGACAAAAAATATGCAAGCAACATGATGAAAAACTCTCCATAACTTAATTTTCCTCGATACATTGGACTGTACAACATGTTCACTTTTGAAAAGAAATTACACCTGATACACCAAAGAAAAACTTGAAACAAATGAAGTTCAACTCCTCATAAGCATAACATCAAACATGTTGTGGGCGTAATATCCAGAGCAGAGGGACACACTTATTTGGGAAGAATGCAGTTGCCGATCCATGAGAGAGAGATAGAGACAAAGAGAAAGAGATAGATCCTGATGGAGAGGAGCAGCAACATCAGCCCGTGACCATCACTACAGGGAGAGAGATGAGAGGCAGCTCCTGTGATTCGAGACAATTGTGTAGGAGGCAATGGGCAGGGGGAGGCGAAGTGGTGCGTGGCTGTGGTGGAAAGTGCTGGAATTTTGTCTATTTTGGGCCTAGCCCAATAGCAGTTTCAGAAATTCCTAATAAATCCTAGAGGCCCACGCAGCCCATTTGTGCAAGGCAAGAGGTGGAACAAAAGTTTAGTCCCACATTGCTAGTTTAGAGGGAGTTGGACCTCTTTATAAGGGAGGTTCTTTCCCCACATGTATGAGCATGAGAACAAGAGGGACATCCACGCGCGCTCCTCCTCCGCCGCCCGCCGCACGGTGGCGGCCGACGAGCAGGTGCTGAATGGATGGGAGCAGGTGGCGTATTGGAGGACGGGGTCACAGTTTTTTCTTTTCTTTTTGGACCGACCTACCTGGAGCTCGGACTGGCCGCACCCGTGGCAGTTTTCCATGGCTGCCGGCGCCGCTCGCCGGACCACCGAGGTAGGAGACGTGTGAGTGGACAGCCAGGTGAGACGTGGCTGTGCGTGGGCAGTGCATCGGGAGGAGCAGGTGGTCTGCGGCCTGGCGAGGGGAGCTCGGGGCATTGGAGGACGATGAGGGGAGGGGGATGAAGAGGGCGGGCCTAAGCAGGCAACGGAGACATTGACGGTGCTCGGGGCGTAGCAGCACCCGGCGGCAGGCGGCCATGTGGCATGAATTGGGGATCGTGGGTGGCCGGTGGGGATAGGCGATGGCATGTGAAGAACAGCAAAACGAAGCGGTACGTTAACTTACGAATAACGGTGACCAGGATTGCGGGTTTATTTCCATAAAACTCAAGGGGGTTCTGTAAACACAAGCGGGGAGACGGGGCGGATGGAAACAACAACGCGGTGGGGGAATATACATAGATTATAGTATCACCTTGGATATAGAAAATAAATATAGACGTGTTAAAGAAAAAAAACTGAAAGCGTAAGTTCACGGGAAGAAGCGCATTGTGACGGTGAACCCACAGAGTCAATCCGTGCTTTATTATTAGGGATATATTATTATTATTATTAGGGAAAGATGAAGCGTATTGTGACGGTGAACCCACGGAGTCAATCCGTGCTTTATTATTACTAGGAAACATGTCCGTGCGTTGCAACGGGAAAGAAAAAAATCGATGTCACGGTGATGCATATAGCCGTTGGCGTGGCGGGGGCTCTGGTTGTATGGCATTGAGTGCAATAGCAATGCCTATCCAGAAATACCATCACTAAGTTCAAATTATTAATGTTTGAATAGACCTCATGTGTGTCCTTTGTCAGGTTTTTCGGTGTGTCCAAAACTTTCAAACTGATGTCCAGATACACTAATATCGGCTGAGCCTGCTCTGCCTCCTGAAGATGTGTGTCATACTGTCTTCTCTCTTCTCCTTTATATCTTTTTTGCGTTGTCCTTATATAAATTAAAATCCCACAAAATAAGCAAGGAATACCTACAATAGAACTCCTTTTCAACATGGAGTTTTACAAATAGAAACATGCAGCTGATAAACATGTGTGGCAGTAGGAGTATTCAAAGCGTGAAGGATTTGTAACACTACTCTTTCATGTCAAAAGGACTGCAACTGCATGAAGACTTGCTTTCACTTGGGGAAACCAAGCTAAGTAGCGGCAGACAGTATAAGTACATCGCATCAGATAAAGACCATGAGCAACACATGGTTCAAGAAGAATGATATGGCACAAGTCTTTAACATCCTAGGATCAGTTTTCTAGTAAAAACAATTCTAATTAAGAGAGCATGCTTCTTAAGACTGTGTTTTTTTTTCCAAATTGACAGCGTTATATCTCGGATCACACATGACCTGGATACCAAGGTTGTATGCAGATCATACAATTAGAATATAGCAAAATGTTTTTCCTTTTGTCCTGGTGAAAGAAGTCTAGAACTTTATCGGATGATTTCTCCTTTCAAATTTATTCTCAGCCAACTTTCCCACTAAATTTAGTGGATCAAGTTGTCAAAATTTGACCAATCCTTAGCACGTAGTAGTGACCTGTACCAAGAAATGCTGACCTTGAGCTGAATCCCAAAATTGCCATAGGCATCTCCTGCTTAGAAGTTAAGAGTTATAAAACAGAGATAAATAATTTTCTTCACTATATAAATTTGCATAGATAGCTGGTCAGGAATACAGAGAGAAAAAATCTGTATAAAAAGAAGCAGTTAATTCAAGGCAGCACAGTTGCAACCAACAAATAGCTTAGCTTTTAGGTGCATCCAATCGGAAGTGAAATCACGTTTGTATCAACATGCAATGCAAAAGATAATGTATAATTAGCTAGATGCCTACTCTGATAATTAGCTAGAGAACATATTCAGGGAGAGAAACAGAACAGAAGTGGGCTACGTACAATTGGCAGTAAATTATGATACATGTCTATGTACACAAAAGTGAGAAATTTCCATTACATTACATGTGCATCAGACATATGGTGATTAATTCCATCACAGGGAGAGAAATAATCAGAGACACAGAGCTACCTTGAGCAGGGATCAATATACTGCTAGAAAGCCAATGCATTAGGCATTACCGGAACAGGACAGATTAGCTGTGATGATACGCTGACAAATAATTTGTTCCTTATTTCCTAGGGACAGATTATCTTATGTGCATCCAATCTGCAGATTAGCTACGGGCGAGTAGCAGGCGGCACCGCCAGTCAGCGACGCTGTCAGTCACGGGCTCGCGGGATCGCTGAGTGCCGTAGTTTAGGCACGGGGTGGCAAGTAGCAGCCACTTGTGGGCGATGGCTCATGGAAGTGCCATGGCGGCGGAAATCAGTTAACTCGTCGAGCCGTTGCGAGGTCTTGCCGCTCGAGGGCCTGATTTAGTATACGTGAATTAAGGATCGTGGGGCAGCTTGTTAGCTCTTGAGGTCCTGCTGGCCGGACATGGAGCTGGTACCTCGGGCGGCGGCGTGCATGTTGCAGCACTCGATGACCTTGGTGCTTGTTGCGGCGGCGGAGCGGGACACCGTTCTCGACGCACTTGTCCTCGATCATGTGGTGGATGTGACAGCGCTGCCGTCTATTGCGTGATCACGAAGCGCTCGCCGTAGGAGCTGACCAGCGTGATCCATCGACTTTGCTTCCGTCCATGGTGTTCGAGACCATGATTCTCTTCCATACCTGATAGCTTGGAACACTCGATTTCGATTGGAAGTTTGGATCGATTTGATGCAAGGCAATCGATTCCTACAATATTTAAAGGCAAGGGGAAGGCTAGAAGAGCTGACTCGGATCTGGTCGGGACTAGTGATACTTGGATCGGTCTCTTGTTTGATACGGTCACGATCTCTGCATACACGATCGAACAGATTGGACGGCCTCGGGCAGTTTTTATGGCGTTGGTTGTGCGGAAGAAGGAAAGTGACGGTGAATTAGTACCATCTTGGATTTTGGAAAAAAATATGGACTTGTTGAAAAAAAATTGAAAGCGTAAATTCATGGGAAGAAGCGTATTGTGACGGTGAACCCACGAAGTCAATCCGTGCTTTATTATTAGGGAGAGATAAATGTTATTAATGTGTACTTTACTAATGTTTATAGCAACCCCTCAGTATTTGATACTATTTCAGTTGCTAAAGAATAGTAACTCAAAACAGGAGTTGCAGAATGAACAGAGACTAGTTAAGGGTGAAGTGACGATGTGTATTGGAAATAGTTCTAAGATTGATATGATTATCATCGCACACTCCCTATACTTTCGGGATTAGTGTTAAACCTAAAATAAATGTTATTAAGTGTTTGCGTTGAGCATAAATATTATTGGATCATGTTTATTGCAATACGGTTATTCATGTAAGTTAGAGAATAAACCTTCTATAGTCATACACCCAATGAAAATGGTTTGTTGGATCTCAATCGTGGTGATACATATTTTTATAATATTGAAGCCAAAAGATGCAAAGTTAATAATGATAGTGCAATTTATTTATGTCACTGCCGTTTAGGTCATATTAGTGTAAAGCGCATGAAGAAAATCCATGCTGATGGCCTTTTGAAATCACTTGATTATGAATCAGTTGATGCTTGCGAACCATGCCTCATGGGCAAGATGACTAAGACTCCGTTCTCCGGAACAATGGAGCGAGCAACAGATTTGTTGGAAATCATACATACTGATGTATGTGGTCCGATGAATATTGAGGCTCGCGGCAGGTATCATTATTTTATGATCTTCACAGATGATTTGAACAGATATGAGTATATCTACTTGATGAAACACAAGTCTGAAATATTTGAAAAGTTCAAAGACTTTCAGAGTGAAGTGGAGAATTATCGTAACAAAAATAAAAGTTTCTACGATATGATCGCGGAAGTAAAATATTTGAGTTACGAGTTTGGCCTTCAGTTAAAGCAATGTGAAATAGTTTCACTACTCACGCCACCTGGAACACCACAGTGTAATGGTGTGTCCGAACATCGTAACCATACTTTATTAAATATGGTGCGATCTATGATGTCTCTTATCGATTTACCACTATCGTTTTTGGGTTATGCATTAGAGACAGCTACATTCACGTTAAATAGGGCACCATCTAAACCCGTTGAGACGACACCGTATGAACTATGGTTTGAGAAGAAATCTAAGTTGTCGTTTCTTAAAGTTTGAGGTTGCAATGCTTATGTGAAAAACTTTCAACCTGGTAAGCTCAAACTCAAATCGGAGAAGTGCGTCTTCATAGGATACCACAAATAAAATGTTGGGTACACATTCTATCACAGATCCGAAGGCAAGATCTTCATTGCTGAGAATGGATCCTTTCTAGAGAAGGAGTTTCTCTCGAAAGAAGTGAGTGGGAGGAAAGTAGAACTTGATGAGGTAACTGTACATGCTCCCTTATTGGAAAGTAGTTCATCATAGAAATCTATTCCTGTGACTACTACACCAATTAGTGAGGAAGCTAATGATGATGATCATGTAACTTCAGATCAAGTTACTACCGAAACCTCGTAGGTAAAGCAGAGTGAGATCCGCACCAGAGTGGTACGGTAATCTTGTTCTGGAGGTCATCTTACTCGACATTGACGAGTCTACGAACTATGAGGAAGCGATGATGAGCCCAGATTCCGCGAAATGGCTTAAGGCCATGAAATCTGAGATGAGATCCATGTATGAGAACAAAGTATGGACTTCGATTGACTTGCCCAATGATCGGCGAGCCAATGAGATTAAATGGATCTTCAAGAGGAAGACGGACGCTGATAGTAGTGTTACTATCTACAAAGCTAGAATTGTCGCAAAAAGGTTTTCGACAAGTTCAAGGTGTTGACTACGATGAGAGTTTCTCACTCGTATCTATGCTTAAGTCTGTCCGAATCATGTTAGCAATTGCCGCATTTTATGAAATCTGGTAAATGGATAAACAAAACTACATTCCTTAATGGATTTATTAAAGAAGAGTTGTATATGATGCAACAAGAAGGTTTTGTCAATCCTAAAGGTACTAACAAAATATGCAAGCTCCAGTCATCCATCTATGGACTGGTGCAACCATCTCGGAGTTGGAATATACGCTTTGATAAGTTGATCAAAGCATATAGTTTTATACAGACTTGCAGTGAAGTCTGTATTTACAAGAAAATGAGTGGGAGCACTATAGCATTTCTGATAAGTATATGTGAATGACATATTGTTGATCGGAGATAATGTAGAATTATTCTGCAAAGCATAAAGGAATGATTGAAAGGAGTTTTTCAAAGAAAGACCTCGGTGAAGCTTCTTACATATTGAGCATCAAGATCTATAGAGATAGATCAAGACGCTTGATAAGTTTTTCAATGAGTACATACCTTGACAAGATTTTGAAGTAGTTCAAAATGGAACAATCAAAGAAGGAGTTCTTGCCTGTGTTACAAGGTGTGAAATTGAGTAAGACTCAAAACCCGACCACGGCAGAAGATAGAGAGAGAATGAAAGGCATTCCCTATGCCTCAGCCATAGGTTCTATAAAGTATGCCATGCTGTGTACCAGACCTATTGTATACCCTGCCCTGAGTTTGGCAAGGGAGTACAATAGTGATCTAGGAGTAGATCACTGGACATTGGTCAAAATTATCCTTAGTGGAATAAGGATATGTTTCTCGATTATGGAGGTGACAAAAGGTTCGTCATAAAGGGTTACATCGATGCAAGTTTTGACACTGATCGAGATGACTCAAAGTCTCAATCTGGATACATATTGAAAGTAGGAGCAATTTGCTAGAGTAGCTCTGTGCAGAGCATTGTTGACATAGAAATTTAAAAAATACATACGGATCTGAATGTGGCAGACCCATTGACTAAACTTCCCTCACAAGCAAAACATGATCACACCTTAGAACTCTTTGGGTATTAATCACATAGCGATGTGAACTAGATTATTGACTCTAGTAAACCTTTTGGGTGTTGGTCACATGATGATGTGAACTATGGGTGTTAATCACATGGTGATGTGAACTATTGATGTTAAATCACATGACGATGTGAACTAGATTATTGACTCTAGTGCAAGTGGGAGACTGAAGGAAATATGCCCTAGAGGCAATAATAAAGTTATTATTTATTTCCTTATTTCATGATAAATGTTTATTATTTATGCTAGAATATTAACCGGAAACATAATACATGTGTGAATACATAGACAAACAGAGTGTCACTAGTATGCCTCTACTTGACTAGCTCGTTGAATCAAAGATGGTTAAGTTTCCTAGCCATAGACATGAGTTGTCATATTTGTTAATGGGGTCACATCATTAGAGAATGATGTGATTGACTTGACCCATTCCGTTAGCATAGCTTGATCGTTTAGTTTGTTGCTATTGCTTTCTTCATGACTTATACATGTTCCTATGACTATGAGATTATGCAACTCCTGTTTACCGGAGGAACACTTTGTGTGCTACCAAACGTCACAACGTAACTGGGTGATTATAAAGGTGCTCTACAGGTTTCTCCGAAGGTACTTGTTGGGTTGGCGTATTTCGAGATTAGGATTTGTCACTCCGATTGTCGGAGAGGTATCTCTGGGCCCTCTCGGTAATGCACATCACTTAAGCCTTGCAAGCATTGCAATTAATGAGTTAGTTGCAGGATGATGTATTACGGAACGAGTAAAGAGACTTGCCGGTAACGAGATTGAACTAGGTATTGAGATACCGACGATCAAATCTCGGGCAGGTAACATACCGATGACGGGAACAATGTATGTTGTTATGCGGTTTGACCGATAACGATATTCGTAGAATATGTAGGAGCCAATATGAGCATCCAGGTTCCTCTATTGGTTATTGACCGGAGAAGTGTCTCGGTCATGTCTACATAGTTCTCGAACCTGTAGGGTCCGCACGCTTAAAGTTTGATGACGGTTATATTATGAGTTTATGTGTTTTGATGTACCGAAGTTAGTTCGGAGTCTCGGATGAGATCGGGGACATGACGAGGAGTCTCGAAATGGTCGAGACATGAAGATTGATATATTGGAAGCCTATGTTTGGATATCGGAACTGTTCTGGGTGAAATCGGGATTTTACCGGAGTACCGGGAGGTTACCGGAACCCCCCGGGAACTTGATGGGCCTTAGTGGGCCTTGGTGGAAGAGAGGAGATGCGGCCAGGGCAAGGGCCGCGCCCCTCCCCCTAGTCCGAATAGGACAAGGAGAGGGGGGCGGCGCCCCCCCTTCCTTCTTCTCCTCCACCTCTTTCCCCTTCTCTCTCCTAGTCCAACAAGGAAAAGGGGGGGAGTCCTACTCCCGGTAGGAGTAGGACTCCTCCTGGCGCGCCCCCTCTAGGCCGGCCACACCTCCCCCCTTTCTCCTTTATATACGGGGGCAGGGGGCACCCTAGAGACATAACAATTGATCGTTTGATCTTTTAGCCGTATGCGGTGCCCCCTACACCATAGCCCACCTCGATAATACTGTTGCGGTGCTTAGGCGAAGCCCTGTGTCAGTAGATCATCATCATCATCGTCACCACACCGTCGTGCTGACGAAACTCTCCCTCAACACTCGGCTGGATCAGAGTTCGAGGGACGTCATCGGGCTGAACGTGTGCTGAACTCGGAGGTGCCGTGCGTTCGGTACTTGATCGGTTGGATCGTGAAGACGTACGGCTACATTAACCGCGTTGTGCTAACGCTTTCGCTTTCGGTCTACGAGGGTACGTGGACAACACTCTCCCCTCTCGTTGCTATGTATCACCATGATCTTGCGTGTGCGTAGGATTTTTTTTGAAATTACTACGTTCCTCAACAGTACGGGCACAACAGGTCCACTTCGGCCCAAGGCTCCACCATTGGGTTTTGCCTAAATACACGTGGATGCTGCCGTTCGGCTAGGGAGAGGCGGGTCAGCAGCTTCGGTATGCCGTGATTCAAGTGGAAATTATCTTGGGAGCTCCGCTCTTGTGGTGGAGGGCGTGGATGATCCAGCTTCTTTGGAAGCGTTGGCATGCAGAGAAGCAATATGCCTCGCGGAGGATTTTCTCATCAACAACTTCATAGTTGCATCGGATTGCAAGCAAGTTGTCTCGGACATCAATTCGGGCGGCAGAGGACAGTATGGGGCCATTGTGTCTGAAATCAATCTTCGGTCTACTCTTTTTCAATGTTCTTTTTCTTTTGAAAGTCGTGCTGTTAATTATGAAGCACATAGCCTAGCCAAATTCTCTCTTAGAAGGGGTCCAGGGCGCCACTTGTGGCTTGGCGATCCCCATGACCGGTCTTGTATCCCACTCTCTGTGGATTTTGAGTAATAAAATTTGGCTTACCCCTAAAAAAGACTGTTTGACGTGTGTTTCTAAAAAAAAGACTGTTTGGCGCATAATGCGTCAAACAGAGAATTCCTTTGAGCCTACTTATTTTTCGGAACCATCAGGTTATATTGAATCGTAACAACGTTCGAGGGAATACAAATAATATTTGGTAAAGAAAGAAGCCAAACACGGCCCCCCGATGGATAAAGATGCATATGCGCAAAATAGCCTCCTAGAGAGAGATTGACCGGAAGTCGTCAGTGTGTATGTGCATTGTTTTGGCGAAGTTCATTGCCAAAAGTAGCCTCCTAGAGAGAGATCATCGTCTGCTATCGATTTCACCAAGAATGGCAGCATAATGACACGCTGGCGAGGATTTGATGTTGTTGATGACTTCCAGGCAATATGCTGCGACGAAAATCGAGGTTTGGTGAAGAGCCATGGCAAGTGAAAGAGCTTTGTTGCAGGCCTGCGCCACCAAACTAGCGGGGTTCACCAATCCTTCATAAACGACTGCCGACCGAGATAAGTTTCATGCTTGTCCATGCAAATCGCAGCCACAGCTCAGCGGGTGGGGGGAGCATTGGCATGTTTCACCCCAGTTACATGCGGCCCCCTAGACTTCTCAAATCACATGCATGGGTCGCTTGCACGTCCTCAAGAAACTTGTTTATGAACATGAACCTGCTCGAGAATTGCTTGTCATGAATCACACGTCCACGTGCCCAGTAGATGGCCCACATGGCGAGGAGGATTCTCACGAGCTCATCCTGCGACAAAGTATGGAATAGCCAGAACAACCATAGCTTAAAATAATTACCTCCACTAGTTCCTCATCCATTAAAGCCCATACACAGCGAGCAATTCTGCAGTGGATCGGAGAGTGTCGCCATGAGTCGTTTGCAGCCAAACATATCAGGCATTCAGGGGTAGTCGCCATGTTCTGATGCTTTCTAACATCACTTGCAGGAATTAATGATCTAGTAACTCTCCATGTGAATACCTTCACCTTTGAGAACATTGATGTTCCGTAGCTTTCACTAGATTCTCCTTCCAGGACTGGGTTGGAATGCCCATCTACCTCCTCAAGCCAATCTAGGAGCTGATTCTTCCTCGTCGAAAGGAGCATGTACGTAGATCACATAGTAAACGTGAACTGTCGCAAACACGAGAGTGCAATGAAGATGGATGATCTTCACGGGGTTAACGTGTATTGACGAAGTTTAATTAGTGCGGGGCGAGAGATTTTTAATTAAGTCTCTCCCTCACACACCGCGCGAAGTTAATCTAGCAACAAAAAATTGTGCGATAGGCGGAAAGCGTCTTACCTCCTTGGAGGGACGCATTGCATGTTTATATGGCAGGGGTGCATCTCCCTGGATAACAACGCATACAAGAGTTTGTTCAGATTACATGCTTGGAGAAGAAGGGTTAAGAGAGAGGAGTTTGGTTAGAGGAGATATCCACCGAAACTACTTAAACATGTATCCCTATGTCTATCTCTACAATGCTGCGTTTTAACACCCTCCCTTAATCACAACTTCATCAAGTTGAGATTATACTTGAAGTCTTCAAAACTCTGTGTGGGCAAAGCCTTGGTGAATTGCTACCTCTTGAGCATTGCGTTGGATTTCCTTAAAAAGGAAAGGATGATGCAGCAAAGTAGCGTAAGTATTTCCCTCAGTTTTTGAGAATTAAGGTATCAATCCAGTAGGAGGCTACGCGCAAGTCCCTCGTACCTGCACAAAGCAAATAACTCCTCGCAACCAACGCGACAAGGGGTTGTCAATCCCTTCACGGTCACTTACGAGAGTGAGATCTGATAGATATGATAAGATAATATTTTTTGGTATTTTTGTGATAAAGATGTAGAGTAAAATAAAAGCAAAGTAAAAAGCAAAGGAAATAACTAAGTATTGGAAGATTAATATGATGAAGATAGACCCGGGGGCCATAGGTTTCACTAGTGGCTTCTCTCAAGAGCATAAGTATTTTACGGTGGGTGAACGAATTACTGTTGAGCAATTGACAGAATTGAGCATAGTTATGAGAATATCTAGGTATGGTCATGTATATAGGCATCACGTCTGAGACAAGTAGACCGACTCCTGCCTGCATCTACGACTATTACTCCACTCATCGATCGCTATCGAGCATGCATCTAGAGTATTAAGTTCATGAAAATAGAGTAACGACTTAAGCAAGATGACATGATGTAGAGGGATAAATTCATGCAATATGATAAAACCCCATCTTGTTATCCTCGATGGCAACAATACAATACGTGTCTTGCTGCCCCTACTGTCACTGGGAAAGGACACCGCAAGAAACCCAAAGCTAAGCACTTATCCCATTGTAAGAAAGATCAATCTAGTAGGCCAAACCAAACTGATAATTCGAATAGACTTGCAAAGATAACCAATCATACATAAAAGAATTCAGAATTGATCGAGTCTGACAAAGTTGTTCTGAACATTTCTTGAAACAGGGCAAGGCCGGAGATGTATGTGCGGTGATGTCCCTGGGGTGGCGCCACTGTACCCGACGCTTGCCCTGATCGCCACAGTGGTGCTTCGGCGGCTTCCAGACCCTCTCCTGGATGTGGTGATGGTCACACCATAGCCGTGGTGTGGCTGAGTCTCCGCTACAGCTACAACCTCCCTCTGGTGAGCTCCTCCCCGTTCCTTCTTCTTTGGTGTAGCTCCTGCATGGCCTTGTCCATGATTTGGGTTGGATGTGGGGCTCTACTAGTTGCTGCAACCAAGCATCAACTCCTACTGGAGCTCTCTGGTGATAAATTCATGCGGTTCTAGGGTCTGTCAGTAGCTGCCCATGTGTACTTGCTTTATATATGTGCTCCTGTGATCATGGTGGTGTTGATGCTTATCTTGCGTGTCTCTGGTGGTGGTGGTGTTGACAGCAGTTACACACCTAGCTTGTAACTAATATCCTTACTGCTAATTTACCTCAAGTTTATCTGAACATGGTTGAAATGAGCGCTGCAAATTTTGATGTCTAAAATCAATTTTTACCTCAAGTCATTAAGTAATTATTTTCATTACATCACAGTTAGCTAAGAATATTGACTTGAATATTTTATATATGCCCTGATGCATGTACACATACGGTTGAGCAAATTCCGAGTTGCAGTGGAACAACCTGGAGTTAGATAGGTTCAATTTTCTTTTGTTCTATTTCTAGTTTAAGCATATGCAGGTTCTAGTAAGTGTCTATGCATGTAGCTCATGAGTCGGAATATCTAATCTAATTAGGGACCACAGACCTGCTGTGTCATGTGCAAACTTGCTTCCATTCAGTTCAGAAATTTCTGAATTCTTTGATGTTTGCTTTCACTCAATGATTGTGGTAGTCAAATTAGATGCCTCCTCTGCTGCAATTCACTCGTCTCCCTGTCATGGTTTGTCTTGAATTTTGGTAGTGTGACAAACACATTAGTAAATTCTAGTTTTTGGGTGCTAACTCTAGTTACTTTATATGAAGCAAAAGTTATCTTGCAGCCATCTAATATGCAATTCTAATAATATTTCATATCCTGTTTTTTAGTTGTATATGTCATTCGTGCATGAATTCCTTTTCTTATGTACCAGCTCCCTAATCATGTTTTTTGTTTTTTGGGTTGCTATCTTAGGAGAGAACCTAGTGTCTTATATGGGGAAGCAAAGCAGCAGCTCACAACTCCGACCTGCAACTCCCGATGAAGGCACAATGACGCACCATGCTACTCCTTTGGAAGGTCGGCTCCTGGACCGTAAATTTCTCTTAATTTGTGCTCTGATTGATACCAGCTCTTTGTATTGTTGCTGCATTGATGCTAAACAATATGCTGTTAATCTGTTGTTATATTCTCACCAAATGCATGGGTTGGTACTTATCATTTGCCCTTTTACAAATATATCGCAGTTTTGCTGTTATGCGAATGTTATATGCACGGTTTCTTATTAGATCTCAACTTCAGCAGCTATTTTTCATTGTTAGGAGAATGTTATATGCACGGCTTCACTTGATTTCCTTTCTTTTTTGATTTATAACCTGTAGATATTGGCCTTCATTCGTCAAAAGTTGGTGTACAAGAGCTCCAGGAGAAGAATCCCGAAGAAAACCAGCACCCAACTATGTGTTTTAGCTCCCTGGAGCTGGCCATGTTAATATTAGGTGTATTTTATAGTTGAATACCTGATTTGTACTGCCATGACTGTAAAGTACTTTGTTTGGCCGTCGTTTGAAATTGTATGTGTTATTGCCTCTGTTTGAATTAAGTTATTGGTTATTGCACAAATAGTGAACTAACGTGGGGCGCCTAAACAACACCCTTGGTGTCCAATTTCACTAGTGAGTCCTTTAAAATGGGAAACAAACAAAAGAAAAACTGACAAGTGGGACATAATTGGATGATCTGACTAGTGGGACCTGGTCTAAAATGGAATGTAAAAAGGCCAAGGCCCAAACAAGAAATGGAAGCAAAAAGGCCAAAGGCCTAGAAAATAAAAGGCCGAATTGCTGGGCTAGGCCAATGTAGCTGACCAAAATTAAAAGGAAAAAAAAATCATAAATGGGCTGAATTAATGGGCTAGGCCCATGTAGAAAACCGAATTGGACCGGGCTGAATCTTGTGCCACGTCAGATTGCCACGCTGGATGCCTACGTGGCCTGGGGAGGTTGCTAGTGACCAAAACGCCACAGTAGACGTATTTTGGTCATAAACGTCTTCGACCATTCCAGAAGAAAGGTCGCTATAGTCAGTTTATGACGGCTAGCTTTTGACCTTATGTTTTTGGTCACAAAAAGGTCACAAATGGAAATTTGTGACCATTCAGTGACCAATAGTGGTGGTCACAAGTTGACATATTTCTTGTAGTGATTCAAATATTGTTCATAGATAATCTTGATCATAAACCCACAATTCATCGGTCTCAACAAACACATCGCAAAAAGAAGATTACATCGAATAGATCTCCACAAGAGAGGGGGAGAGCATTGTATTGAGATCCAAAAAGAGAGAAGAAGCCATCTAGCTAATAACTATGGACCCAAAGGTCTGAGGTAAACTACTCACACTTCATCGGAGAGGCTATGGTGTTGATGTAGAAGCCCTCCGAGATCGATGCCCCCTCCGGCGGAGCTCCGGAACAGGCCCCTGTAACGCCCTCGATGCGGCTATATCTCCCACGTATCTAAGCATGACTTAGAGGCATAACCGCATTGAAAGCAATGTCGTAAGTGAGGTAATCTTCACACAACCCATGTAATACATAAGGGAAAGAGATACATAGTTGGCTTACAATCGCCACTTCACACAATACATGAATAAAGCATTACATCACACAAATACAATCAAGGTCCGACTACGGAACCAAAATAAAAGAAGAACCCCAAATGCGACAAGGTCCCCAGTCGACCCCAACTGGGCTCCACTACTGATCGACTGAACCAAAACAACACAAAGGACAAGGTCTTCATCGAGCTCCTCCTTGAGCTTGGTTGCGTCACCTGCTCGGTAACATCGGCACCTGCAAACTGGTTTTGGAAGTATCTATGAGTCACGGGGACTCAGCAATCTCACACCCTCGCGATCAAGACTATTTAAGCTTATGGGTAAAGGTAAAAGGTATGAGGTGGAGTGGCAGCAAGCGACTAGCATATATGGTGGCTAACATACGCAAATGAGAGCGAGAAGAGGAGGCAAAGCGCGATCGAGAAACTATGATCAAGAAGTGATCCTAGAACAACCTACGTCAAGCATAACTCCAACACCGTGTTCACTTCCTGGACTTCGCCGAGAAGAGACCATCACGGTTACACACGCGGTTGATGCATTTTAATTAAGGTCAACTTCAGGTTTTCTACAACCGGACATTAACAAATTCCCATCTGCCCATAACCGCGGGCACGGCTTTCAAAAGTTCAAATCCCTGCAGGGGTGTCCCAACTTAGCCCATCACAAGCTCTCACGGTCAACGAAGGATATTCCTTCTAGCGGGAAGACCCGATCAGACTCGGAATCCCGGTTACAAGACATCCTCGACAATGGTAAAACAAGTCCAGCAACACCGCCCGAATGTGCCGACAAATCCCGATAGGAGCTGCACATATCTCGTTCTCAGGGCACACTCAGATGAGACTAGCTACGAGTAAAACCAACCCTCAAGTTTCCCCGAGGTGGCCCCGCAGGTAGCTCAGTTCGGACCAACACTCAGAGGAGCACTGGGCCGGGGGGGTTAAAATAAAGATGACCCTTGGGCAGGCCTACCCAAGGGAAAGAAAAGGCTAGGTGGCGAATGGTAAAACCAATGTTGGGCATTGCTGGAGGAGTTTTATTCAAAGCGAACTGTCAAGGGGTTCCCATTATACCCAACCGCGTAAGGAATGCAAAATCCGGGAACATAACACCGATATGACGGAAACTAGGGCGGCAAGAGTGGAACAAAACACCAGGCATAAGGCCGAGCCTTCCACCCTTTACCAAGTATATAGATGCATTAATTAAATAATAGATATTGTGATATCCCAACAAGTAAACAACGTTCCAACAAGGAACGATCTCCATGTTCCAACAAGGAACAAACTTCAATCTTCACCTGCAACTAAAAACGCTATAAGAGGGGCTGAGCAAAGCGGTAACATAGCCAAACAACGGTTTGCTAGGACAAGGTGGGTTAGAGGCTTGGTTCAACAATATGGGAGGCATGGTAAGCAAGTGGTAGGTGTCGCAGCATAGGCATAGCAAAAGAGCGAGCAACTAGCAAGCAAAGATAGAAGTGATTTTGAGAGTATGGTCATCTTGCTTGAGATCCCGCAAGGAAGAAGAACGTGTCCATGAAGAAGATAAACGGACGTAGTCGAACGGGTCCTCACAAACACGACGTTACCGGAACCAACCCGAAGAAGCAAACACCGGAAAGAAGCACACAACATAGTAAACAACCAACACATGAACATGGTATGATATGCGGGATGCGGTATGCGATGCATATGCATGATTGGGAAAGGAATGATTGGACTTGGCCTCAACTTGGAAGTCAAAGAGTGCCACTGGAAAGGTGAGGTGATTTTGGTTGAAATCGATATAAATATCACCGGAATCGGATGCACGGTTTGGAAATGGCAAGCAAAACAAATGACACCGCTCTGCGATATACAGCAAGTAGCCATCTAAATGCAACAAGACAAACATGCTACAGCACTCAAACATGACAACAAAATACATGGCAGCGATACATTCAAGATGCTTAACAAAAGATGAACACTGAGCTACGTCCAATTCATCCATTAGCAGGTTCAAACAAGCATGGCAAAAATGCATTTGACAAACAGATTTCAGACTTAGTGAAATTAACACTTGTCTGGAATTTCAGATCAGATAGCACACTTTGGAGCAATAAAACTACATGCTATAGGACCTTAACATGGCAAAGCAAGGCATGGCATGAAGCTACTCAAAGAGCTTAACAAAAGTCCCTTAGTGACCTTGACTCAAAAGGGATCAGAAAATACAATTGCAAGCATGTGAACATGGCAAAAACATAATCAGGTTACAGACAGTGAAAAATTGGAGCAAGCAAATCAGATATCAAGTAGGCATGATTACGAGCTCGATGCACTCACTACAGAGCAAGTCATGACAATCTAAGTATACACCCACCAAGAATACACAAAATACAAGCTAGACATGGCAAGAACAATAACATAGCATGCACGGATCAACTACAATATCCTCGGCAAAATTGCTAACAAGTAGACAATCTGCCCAGATTCACGAAATAGAAAAAGTAGAGCTCGATTGACTCAAGCTAGGGTGCTCCATAATTGCAAACAAAGACATGGATGGATAGAGCACTACAAGATTAACAAAACATCCTTACTTGTCATCCTCAAAAGAGGCACGGATCACTAGGAAGCAACATGAACATATGGCATATTGAAATAAACAGATCAAGGACTTAGTGGAAAAAGTCCCTGAAATCAGCATTAACGAATGCTCCACTTTGCAAGCTTGTGCTAGTCACCACACACATCACAAAAATACATGGATAGCACCTCTGGAAAGATGGCATGGCATATAACAAAACACATGTAGAGCTCATGGGCATATCATGCACACAATAATCATGGCAAAAATGACAAATAGCTATTTGGTGCAGCAGATCTGACAATTATCTCAAATAGCATTCTTCCAACAGCATTTCGGGCATCAAGATGAACTCAAATGAAAATGATGCAATGAGATGAAATGATGTACTCTCTGAGATGAACATTTTGATATGCTATATGCTCAAATCAGAGTTACGGATGCAGAGTTACGACATGATGAACATGAGCATATGGATCTGGGAATTTCGGGGACTTAGTGAAATTATACCTCCGGAAAAGTCAACGGGTGGACGAGGTGGTGCGGGATGAGAGGATCCGGGGCGCGGGGAGGCTGTTTGGATCCAGGGACTGGTGGATCTGGTCCAGCCTCACCGGATCTGGTCGGAGTTGACTACGGTGAGGGGAGGCCGGCGACGGGAGCTCCAGGCACCGGCGGGGAGCAGGCCGCGGCGGGGCGGCGAGCTCCGGCAGGGGCGGGCGCCGACGGGAACCGGGCGGCGGCGAGGTGCACAGAGGGCGCGGGCGGCGAGCGCTCGGGCGTTGGAAGGCTGGGAGCCGGGCGGCGACGGGATGGGCGGCGCCGGCGTCTTCCGGTGGTGGCGGCGGTGGCCGGCGCAGCTCCGGCAGGCCGGAAGCCGAGAAGATGGCGGGCAGCGCGCGCGGGCTCTCCGCTGGCGGCGGCGATTGGGCCCCGCGGGCCTGATCCGGGCCTGGGCGGGCTGCGGGGAGAGAGAGGCCGGCGGGGAGGTGACGTGGCATGGCCTGGTTGGAGGAGAGGGGCGGCGTGGCGACGTGGCGCGCCCTGATTCGCCGGGGTGACGCGTCTGGCGTACATGTCCGGTGCGGGATGGACGTGTCCGGCGGCGTGAGGAGGGAGATGGCTAGGGTTCATCCGCGAAATGATCCGAAATTTCGGGGAGGGGTGCTCTTTTATAGGTAGAGGGAGCTAGGAGAGTCCAAATGAGGTGTGGTTTTCGGCCACGTGATCGTGATCGAACGCTCTGGAAGATGGATAGGGTTTAGGTGGGTTTTGGGCCACTTTGGAGGGGTGTTGGGCTGCAACACACACGAGGCCTTTTCGGTCCCTCGGTTAACCGTTGGAGCATCAAACGAAGTCCAAATGGTACGAAACTTGACAGGCGGTCTACCGGTAGTAAACCAAGGCCGCTTGGCAAGTCTCGGTCCAATCCGGCAATGTTTAATACCCGCACACGAAAGAAAGGTAGAAAGGGACACCGGGTGACATAGGAGCGCCGGATTGCAAAACGGACAACGGGGAAAATGCTCGGATGCATGAGACGAACATGTATGAAAATGCAATGCACATGATGACATGATATGCAATGCATGACACGCAAGCAAAGACAACGCAACAACAGCGAATAACTGGACGACACCTGGCACATCGGTCTCGGGGCGTTACACCCCAAGATGGGATCTCGTGGATACAGAAAGTTACGGCGGTGGAATTAGGGTTTGGGCTCCGTATCTGATCGTTTGGGGGTACATAGGTATATATAGGAGGAAGCAGTTGGTGGAGCAAGAGGGGGCCCACGAGGGTGGAGGGCGCGCCTGGGGGGGGGGGGGGGGGGGGCGCCGGGGGGGGGGGGGGGGGGGGGGGGGGGGGGGGGGGTAGGCGCGCCCCCTACCTCGTGGCCTCCTCCTTTATTTCTTGACGCAGGGTCCAAGTCTCCTGGATCATGTTCGGTGAGAAAATCACGTCCCTGAAGGTTTCATTCCGTTTGAACTCCGTTTGATATTCCTTTTCTTCGAAACCCTAAAATAGGCAAAAAAACAGCAATTCTGGGTGATGACCCACAAGTATAGGGGATCTATCGTAGTCCTTTCGATAAGTAAGAGTGTCGAACCCAACAAGGAGCAGAAGGGAAAGATATGCGGTTTAAAGCAAGGTATTCTCTGCAAGTACTGAAATAAGTGGTAACAGATAGTTTTGTGATAGGATAAATTGTAACGAGCAATAAGTAACAAAAGTAAATAAAGTGCAGCAAGGTGGCCCAATCCTTTTGTAGCAAAGGACAAGCCGGAACAAACTCTTCTAATAGGAAAAGCGCTCCCGAGGACACATGGGAATATCGTCAAGCTAGTTTTCATCACGTTCATATGATTCGCGTTCGATACTTTGATAATTTGATATGTGGGTGGACCGGTGCTTGGGTGCTATTCTTACTTGAACAAGCATCCCACTTATGATTAACCTCTATTGCAAGCATCCGCAACTACAACAAAAGTATTAAGGTAAACCTAACTATAGCATGAAACATATGGATCCAAATCAGCCCCTTACGAAGCAACGCATAAACTAGGGTTTAAGCTTCTCTCACTCTAGCAACCCATCATCTACTTATTACTTACCAATGCCTTCCTCTAGGCCCAAATAATGGTGAAGTGTTATGTAGTCGACGTTCACATAACACCACTAGAGGCTAGACAACATACATCTTATCAAAATATCAAACGAATACAAAATTCACATGACTACTCATAGCAAGACTTCTCCCTTGTCCTCGGGAACGAACGTAATTACTCACAAAGCATATTCATGTTCATAATCAGAGGGGTAATAATATGCACATAGGATCTGAATATATGATCTTCCACCAAATAAACCAACTAGCATCAACTACAAGGAGTAATCAACACTACTAGCAACCTACTAGCACCAATCCCGGACTTTGAGACAAGAATTGGATACAAGAGATGAACTAGGGTTTGGAGATGAGATGGTGCTGGTGAAGATGTTGATGGAGATTGCCCTCTCTCGATGAGAGGAGTGTTGGTGATAATGATGGTGATGATTTCCCCCTCCCGGAGGGAAGTATCCTCGGCAGAACAGCTCTGCCGGAGCTCTACATTGGATCCGCCAAGGTTCCGCCTCGTGGTGGCGGAGTCTCGTCCCGAAAAGTTCCTTCCTATTTTTTTCCATCGAAAGACCTGATATAGGAGAAGATGGACGTCGGAGAGCCACCAGGGGGCCCACGAGGTAGGGGGGCGTGCCCTAGGGGGGGCACCCTCGTGAGCAGGGTGTGGGCCCCCTGGCCTTCATCTTTGGCGAGGATTTTTCTTTATTTATTTTAAGGTGTTCCGTGGAGTTTCAGGACTTTTGGAGTTGCGCAGAATAGGTCTCTAATATTTGCTCCTTTTCCAGCCCAGAATTCCAACTGCCGGCATTCTCCCTCCTTATGTAAACCTTGTAAAATAAGAGAGAATAGCCATAAGTATTGTGACATAAAGTGAAATAACAGTCCATAATGCAATTAATATTGATATAAAAGTATGATGCAAAATGGACGTATCAACTCCCCCAAGCTTAGACCTCGCTTGTCCTCAAGCGAAAAGCCGATAACAATAAATATGTCCTCATGTTTAGAGGTAGAGGCGTCGATAAAAATAAAATACGAACATGAAGGCATCATGATTATTCTCATAACAGCAACATATATAGATTTTTTCATATGATTACTTATGTTCAAGTGATGATCTATTCACAATGCAAAAGCATAAATCATAAACCTTATTGGGCTCCGACAAACTATAATCTCAGTCATTAAAACAATTGCAATTTATCATAACATCGGAAAGAGTCTATGTGAGAGCTAAAAAGCAAGTCCACATACTCAACTATCATTTAGTCTTCCATAATTGCTAACACTCACGTGATACTTGTGGTTACGGAGTTTTAATCGGACACAGAGAAAGATAGGGGCTTATAGTTTTGCCCCACAACTTTTTACCTCAAGGTTAATGTCAACAATAATGGTTCATGCTCCCCTACATCCAATTATATATATATATATCATGTTCTTTCCAACATGCTGAGCTTGCCAAAGGATAAAATGAAAAAGAAAAGGTGAAGATCACCATGACTCTTGCATAAGGTAGAAGATAATAATAAAGGATAGGCCATTCGCAGAGGGAAGCAGAGGTTGCCATGTGCTTTTATGGTTGGATGCATAAAATCTCAATGCGAAAGAACGTCACTTTATATTGCCCCTTGTGATATGAACCTTTATTATGCAGTCCGTCGCTTTTATTACTTCCAGATCACAAGATCGTATAAAGCTTATTTCTCCCACACCAATCAATCATACACATTTTGAGCAATTTTTATTGCTTTGCATCGATGACAACTTACTTGAAGGATCTTACTCAATCAATAGGTAGATATGGTGGACTCTCATGGCAAAACTGGTTTAAGGGTATTTGGAAGCACAAGTAGTATTTATACTTGGTGCTGAGAATTTGGCTAGCATGAGGGGGAAAGGCAAGCTCAACAAGTTAGAGGATCCATGACAACATACTTTATCTCAGATATAAGAAAGACATAACTCATTATATTGTCTTCCTTGTCCAACATCAACTCTTTGGCATGTCATATTTTAATGAGTGCTCCCAATCATAAAAGATGTCAATGATAATATATCTATATGTGAAAACCTCTCTTTCCTTATTACTTCCTATTAATTGCAACAATGACCAAAGCTATGTCTGCCAACTCCCAACAACTTTTAATCATCATACTCTTTCTATGTGAAGTAATTACTCTCAATAAGATCAATATGAACTTTTTGTTTCTTTTTATTCTTTTTCTCTTTTCTTTTATTCACCCAAGATCATGGCAAAATAATCAAGCCCTTGACTCAACACTAATCTTTATTATATATAGCTCACGGACTCGATTACGTAGAGAGATCATAAAACAAAACTCAAAACTAGATCATGCCATCAACTTTATTCTACTAGATCAAGATACTACTAATAGGATCGAACTAAGAAAAACGGTAAAGATAGGAGTTGTGATTGTGATACGATACCGGGGCACCTCCCCCAAGCTTGGCAGTTGCCAAGGGGAGTGCCCATACCCATGTGATTATATCTCCTTGGTTGGTGAAGAAGGTGGAGGTGTTGTTGATGATGCGGGCTTGTCATCCATCTTCCAAGGCATAGGTTCACCATCATAGAAGAATGATCGAGTTTCCGGAATCCTCGAATCTTCAGCCAAACTCATTCTTTTGAATCTATATTCATACTCACAGTTTTGGTTTTGCAGGTCATAGATTTGGGCTTGGAGGTGCTCGATCATCTCATATAGCTTGAAGATGGCCTCCTCGGTGTTCTTGGCATCTGGCTTGTAGTTGTTAGTGAACTCCGCGAGCATCGTGTGGCTAGCGTTGATTCCACACTCCACCATCCCCTGACACTTGAAAATTTGTTGCTCCATTGCTTCGAGCCTCATCTCCACGCTTCCGGTTCCCTTTGGTCCCTCAACATCGCGGATGTGCAACAACCCATCACGCATCTCAATGGTTTGAGGGTGTCGCAGCACCACCGCGAGGTAAGGGTTGATGACCTTCTCGAAGAACTTGTCCTTGGAAGCACTTGGGGGCATCATGATAATCTAGATCTGTCAGAAAAACAGCTCGAAACAAGAACACAGGAGGTTTGCGTGATACGGGAGTCAAAACCTTCGGGAGGTTATATAATGAATTTTTACCGACCAAAATACGTAACGTGTAAGAAAACGGAGCCCAGAAAGCACACGAGGTGCTCACGAGGTAGGGGGGCATGCCCAGGGGGTAGGGCGCGCCCACCACCCTCGTGGGGCCCTCGTGTCCTTCCCGGACTGCTACTTATTTTTCTATTTCTCTAAATATTCCAAAACGGAGAAATATTGCCTTAAAATTGTTTTGGAGTCGGTTTACTTACCGTACCACATACCTATTACTTTTTGGAGTCTGAAACGTTCCGGAAAGTGTCCCTTATGTATTCCTCCGGGGTTACAGTTTCAATAATATTGGTTTCAACATTTATGGGACTACCTGAGATATAATGTTTAATTCTTTGACTGTTTACCACCTTCGGATTTGTGCCTCGAAGTTGTTGATCTTTATGGCACCGGAACGATAGACCTCTTCGATAACATAGGGGCCTTCCCATTTAGAGAGAAGTTTTCCTGCAAAAAATCTTAAATGAGAGTTGTATAGCAATACATAATCACCTACATTAAACTCACACTTTTGTATCCTTTTGTCATGCCATCTTTTAACTTTTTCTTTAAACAACTTGGCATTTTCATAAGCTTGGGTTCTCCATTCATCAAGTGAGCTAATATCATATAACCTCTTCTCACCGGCAAGTTTAAAATCATAGTTAAGCTCTTTAATAGCCCAATATGCCTTATGTTCTAGTTCGAGAGGTAAGTGACATGCTTTTTCATAGACCATTTTATACGGAGACATACCCATAGGATTTTTGTATGCAGTTCTATAAGCCCATAATGCATCATCAAGTTTCTTAGACCAATTCTTTCTAGACCTATTAACAGTCTTTTGCAAAATTAATTTGAGCTCTCTATTGCTCAAATCTACTTGACCACTAGACTGTGGGTGATAAGGAGATGCGATTCTATGATTAACATCATATTTAGCAAGCATTTTACGAAAGCACCATGAATAAAGTGTGAACCACCATCAGTCATTAAATATCTAGGGACTCCAAACCTCGGAAAAATAACTTCCTTAAGCATTTTAATAGAAGTGTTATGATCAGCACTACTAGTTGGAATAGCTTCTACCCACTTAGTAACGTAATCAACAGCAACTAAAATATGTGTGTATCCATTAGAGGCAGGAAAAGGTCCCATATAATCGAAGCCCCAAACATCAAACGGTTCAATAACTAGAGAATAATTCATAGGCATTTCTTGACGTCTACTAATATTACCAATTCTTTGACATTCATCACAAGACAAGACAAGCTTATGGGCATCCTTGAAGAGAGTAGGCCAATAAAACCAGATTGCAATACCTTATGTGCAGTTCTATCTCCAGCGTGGTGTCCTCCATAAGACTCGGAATGACACTTGCGTAGGATCTATTCCTGTTCATGCTCATGTACACAACGTCTAATAACACCATATACTCCTTCCTTATAAAGATGTGGGTCATCCCAAAAGTAATGTCTTAAATCATAGAAAAACTTTTTCTTTTGCTGGTATGTGAAGCTAGGTGGTATAAACTTAGCAACAATATAATTAGCATAATCAGCATATCATGGAGCACTACAAGAAGTACTTATAACATTTAATTGTTCATCAGGAAAGCTATCATTAATAGGTTATGGGTCATCAAGAATATTTTCTAACCTAGACAAGTTGTCTGCAACGGGGTTCTCAGGTCCCTTTCTATCAACAATATGCAAATCAAATTCTTGTAGCAAGAGAACCCATCTAATAAGTCTAGGTTTAGCATCTTTCTTTTCCATAAGATATTTAATAGCAGCATGATCAGTTTGGATAGTTACTTTAGAATCAACAATATAAGATCTGAACTTATCACAAGCAAATACAACTGCTAAGAGTTCTTTTTCAGTAGTAGCATAGTTTCTTTGAGCATTGTCTAGAGTCTTACTAGCATAATGAATAACATTTAATTTCTTATCAACTCTTTGCCTTAGAACAGCACCTACAGCATAATCACTAGCATCACACATAATTTCAAAGGGTAGGTTCCAATCAGGTGGCTGAACAACATGTGCAGAGACTAATGCTTTCTTAAGTATTTCAAATGCTTCTACACAATCATCATCAAAGACAAATGGTATATATTTTTGCAATAAATTAGTTAGAGGCTGAGAAATTTTTGAGAAGTCCTTAATGAACCTCCTGTAAAATCCGGCGTGACCAAGGAAACTCCTTATACCTTTGATGTCCTTGGGACATGGCATCTTTTCAATCGCATCAACTTTGGCTTTATCAACTTCAATGCCTCTTTCAGAAACTTTGTGCCCCAAGACAATACCTTCATTAACCATAAAGTGGCACTTTTCCCAATTCAAGACAAGATTAGTTCTTCACATCTCTGCAAAACTCGATCAAGATTGCTCAAGCAATCATCAAAAGAGGAACCATAGACGGAAAAGTCATCCATGAAAACCTCACAAATCTTTTCACAAAAGTCAGAGAATATAGCCATCATGCATCTTTTAAAGGTAGCAGGTGCATTACATAAACCAAAAGGCATACATCTATAAGCAAAAGTACCAAAAGGGCATGTAAAAGTAGTCTTTGATTGATCTCTAGCCGACACATGTATTTGAGAGAAACCAGAATAACCATCTAGAAAGCAATAGTGTGTATGTTTGCATAATCTTTCTAGCATTTGATCAGTAAAAGGTAAGGGGTAATGGTCTTTCTTAGTAGCTTTATTTAATTTGCGGAAATCAATTACCATCCTATAACCTGTGATAATTCTTTGTGGAATCAATTCATCTTTATCATTAGGAACAACAGTAATACCTCCCTTCTTAGGGACACAATGGACAGGACTTACCCACTCACTATCAGCAACGGGATAGATAAATACCTGCCTCCAGAAGCTTTAGTAATTCTTTTCTTACCACTTCTTTCATTTTAGGATTCAGACGTCGTTGAGGATCACGAAATGGTTTGGCATCTGCTTCCAAATTTATTTTATGTTGACATAGAGTGGGACTAATGCCCTTACGATCATCAAGAGTATATCCAATAGCAGCACGGTGCTTCTTAAGAGTTTTCAATAATCTTTCTTCTTCATGCTCTGAAAGGTTAGCACTAATAATAACAGGATATATCTTCTTTTCATCAAGATAAGCATATTTAAGATTATCAGGCGAAGGTTTAAGCTCAAACACGGGATCACCCTTGGGTGGAGGAGGATCCCCTAAAATTTCAACATGCAAATTGTGATGCAGAATAGGTTCTTGTTTAAAGAATACTTCATCTATTTCCCTTCTTTCATTCATGAACATATCATTTTCATGGTCTAGCAAATAGTGTTCTAAAGGATCACTAGGAGGTATGGCAATAGAAGCAAGACTAATAATTTCATCCTTACTAGCTAATTCTTCCTCATGATGTTGTTTACTAAATTTAGAGAAATTAAACTCATGAACCATATCATCCAAGCCAACAATAACAACATTCTTTGTGCAGTCTATGGTAGCATTGACAGCATTTAAGAAGGGTCTACCAAATATAATGGGACAAAAGCTATATTGTGGAGAAGTAAGAACAAGAAAATCAGCAGGATATTTAGTTTTCCCACACAAGACTTCTACATCTCTAACAATTCCAATTGGTGAAATAGTATCTCTCTTGGCAAGTTTAATTGTGACATCAATATCTTCTAACTCAACAGGTGCAATTTCATTCTTAATTTCTTCGTATAAGTCAATAGGTATTACACTAGCACTAGCACCCATATCACATAAGCCATGATAACAATGATCTCCTATTTTAACAGAAATAACATGCACGCCTACCACAGGTCTATGTTTATCTTTATCACAAGGTTTAGCAATTCTAGCTGTTTCACCTTCGAACTGAATAACATGCCCATCAATATTATCAGACAAGAGATCTTTAACAATAGCAATATTAGGTTATACCTTAACTTGCTCAGGAGGTTTATAAGTTCTAATATTGCTTTTACGAACAACAGTTGAAGCTTTAGTATGATCCTTTATTCTAACAGGGAAAGGTGGTTTCTCAATGTAAGAAGTAGGAACAAACTTTAATAGGTGCAACTACTTTCACTTCTATGGGAGGATGATATTTGAACCACCTCTCCTTAGGGAGATCAACATAAGTAGCAAAAGATTCACAGAAAGAAGCTACTATCTCAGAGTCAAGTCCATATTTAGTGCTAAACTTACGGAAAATATCGGTATCCATAAAAGATTTAACACAATCAAACTTAGGTGTCATACCTGACTCCTTACCTTCGTCGAGGTCCCAATCTTCGGAGTTGCATTTAATTCTATCCAATAAATTCCATCTGAATTCAATAGTCTTCATCATAAAAGAGCCAGCACAAGAAGTATCGAGCATGGTGCGATTGTTATCAGAAAGACGAGCATATAAATTTTGAATAATCATTTCTCTTGAGAGCTTATGATTGGGGCATGAATATAACATTGATTTAAGCCTCCCCCAAGCTTGAGCGATGCTTTCTCCTTCGCGAGGCCAGAAATTATATATATAATTGCGATCACGATGAACAAGATGCATAGGGTAATACTTTTGATGAAATTCCAGCTTCAATCTTTTATAGTCCCATGATCTCATATCATCACATAGCCTATACCATATCAATGCGTCTCCCTTCAAAGATAAAGGGAAGACCTTCTTCTTAGCAACATCATCGGGTATACCTGCAAGCTTAAATAATCCACAAACTTCACCCACATATATTAAGTGCTCATCAGGATGCTTTGTTCCATCTCCTGTAAAAGGGTTATCTAGCAGTTTTTCCATCATACCCGAAGGAAATTCAAAAGGAGTTTCATTTTCAATAGGTTCAGTAGGTTGAGGAGAAACTCTTTGCTCTACTGGACGGGGTGAAGATACCCCGAACAAGCCCCTCAGAGAATTACTTTCCATAGTAACAAGTGACAGTAAATTTCAGCACACTATATAAATTTTTCCTTACCAAATTCCACCTACCAAAGGCACTACACTCCCCGGCAACGGCGCCAGAAAAGAGTCTTGATGACCCCCAAGTATAGGGGATCTATCGTAGTCCTTTCGATAAGTAAGAGTGTCGAACCCAACGAGGAGCAGAAGGAAATGATAAGCTGTTTTCAGCAAGGTATTCTCTGCAAGTACTGAAATAAGTGGTAACAGATAGTTTTGTGATAGGATAAATTGTAACGAGCAACAAGTAAAAAAAGTAAATAAAGTGCAGCAAGGTGGCCCAATCCTTTTGTAGCAAAGGACAACCCGGAACAAACTCTTATAATAGGAAAAGCACTCCCGAGGACACATGGGAATATCGTCAAGCTAGTTTTCATCACGTTCATATGATTCGCGTTCGATACTTTGATAATTTGATATGTGGGTGGACCGGTGCTTGGGTTCTGTTCTTACTTGAACAAGCATCCCACTTATGATTAACCTCTATTGCAAGCATCCGCAACTACAACAAAAGTATTAAGGTAAACCTAACCATAGCATGAAACATATGGATCCAAATCAGCCCCTTACGAAGCAACGCATAAACTAGGGTTTAAGCTTCTCTCACTCTAGCAACCCATCATCTACTTATTACTTCCTAATGCCGTCCTCTAGGCCCAAATAATGGTGAAGTGTTATGTAGTCGACGTTCACATAACACCACTAGAGGCTAGACAACATACATCTTATCAAAATATCAAACGAATACCAAATTCACATGACTACTCATAGCAAGACTTCTCCCTTGTCCTCAGGAACGAACGTAATTACTCACAAAGCATATTCATGTTCATAATCAGAGGGGTAATAATATGCAAATAGGATCTGAACATATGATCTTCCACCAAATAAACCAACTAGCATCAACTACAAGGAGTAATCAACACTACTAGCAACCTACTATTACCAATCCCGGACTTTGAGACAAGAATTGGATACAAGATATGAGAGGAGCGTTGGTGATGACGATGGTGATGATTTCCCCCTCCCGGAGGGAAGTATCCCCGGCAGAACAGCTCTGCCGGAGCTCTAGATTGGATCCGCCAAGGTTCCGCCTCGTGGCGGCGGAGTCTCGTCCCGAAAAGTTCCTTCCTATTTTTTCCCATCGAAAGACCTCATATAGGAGAAGATGGACGTCGGAGAGCCACCAAGGGGCCCACGAGGTAGGGGGGCGTGCCCTAGGGGGGGCACCCCCCACCCTCATGTGCAGGGTGTGGGCCCCCTGGCCTTCATCTTTGGCGAGGATTTTTCTTTATTTATAATAAGATGTTCCGTGGAGTTTCAGGACTTTTGGAGTTGCGCAAAATAGGTCTCTAATATTTGCTCCTTTTCCAGCCCAGAATTCCAGCTGCCGGCATTCTCCCTCCTTATGTAAACCTTGTAAAATAAAAGAGAATAGCCATAAGTATTGTGACATAAAGTGAAATAATAGTCCATAATGCAATAAATATCGATATAAAAGCATGATTTAAAATGGACGTATCACTGGGTTGGGCCTCTGGTTAATAGGTTAGTCCCAAAAATAATACAAAAGTGGATAATAAAGCCCAATAATTTCCAAAATAGTAGATAATATAGCATGGAGCAATAAAAAATTATAGATATGTTGGTGACGTATCAAGCATCCCCAAGCTTAATTCCTGCTCGTCCTCGAGTAGGTAAATGATAAAAACATAATTTTTGATGTGAACTGCTACTTGGCATAATTGTAATGTAATTCTTCTTAATTGTGGTATGAATATTCAG